>NW_024627863.1:0-3211 GCF_008729295.1 Plectropomus leopardus | reverse complement strand
ATAAATATACATGAGACAATAAGACATTTCACCTAATAATGAACCATTGGTTTCCTTTTTTAGACAATCAATGTCTTTATTTTTAGATGCACATTGTTTAAAACAGCCAACAGCAATTGCATCTCAGGAAATGTGACTAGAAAAAATAAATAAATAAAATACAAATATAAAATAAAATAACTTTCAACTTAGTGTATTCTTGTAAGTACCAAAAACATTTGGCATTAATAAAAATAGAAAAAAAATACTTTGGCTACAAGTAACAGAATTTACAGGCATAACAGTCTTCTCCTTTAGGATTCTTTGTGGCATATAGGAGGCAAAAACATTTGAACTAGAACGAGTCCACGCATCAATAATTCTGCACATTTCTGTTGTGAGTGCAATATGCAGAAGAATCAAGGCAAGGGCCACACCTTGTTATCTGTCTCTCTCATGGCATGTGTGTGCAAACCTTTAAAGGAGCACTTTATTGCAGTGAAGGAAGGTAAGCATATCAACATGCTCAGGGCTGAGGCTTGCCCTCTTCTTTGATACAATGTTACCTGCAGCTGAAAACAGATGCTCTGATGGCGTTGATGTGGCTGGAATACACAGCAGGGACCTTGCCAGCTCTGCCAATGTTGGATAGCGTACTGCATTCTTTTCCCACCAAGTCAGTGGATTCTCCTTTTTGGAAAGAGGATGTTCTCCAAAATACATGAAGACCTGTGGAATAAGTGTAACAACAATAATATTAAAAATGTTTTATTTATACAGTATTTTGCACTACTTTCAGTTGTATTACAGTCTTTATCTGCAGTACATTTTTTCTATCATCATTATTGTGAAAATTGTTTAAGAGCCAAAATTAAAAAATGATATTTCCTTCACCTCCTGATGTACAGCTTGGAGTAACTGCTGCTCCTCATCTTGTTCTTCGTCACTGGTGGTGGAGTCTGAGTCAAGGAATGATGTAGTCCTCTTGGCATGTGCTGCTGGTGGGGAATCCTGTGCTGTGCTGTCTGCTCCATGTTTACTTGCAGTGGGCTGTCTCACTTGCTGTTTGGCTGCAAGTGCCGTGGCTCGTACTGCGCTTTGGACCTTGACTACTTCCTCAGCAGCCAAGAACCTCAGTTTTCGAAACCTGGGATCCAGAGCAGCAGCAAGTAGGGTGATGTTTGGAGATTCAGGAGTAAACTCAAGTAGTCCTTGCCATCTTTCTGTGACCTGTTCTGTTGCATGAGTCTGGAATGAACTCACAGGTGCAGTCTCAAGTTCTGGACTCTGTATGTTCTTTTTAAGTTTGTGCACAAGATGTGGAAGTGCAGAGAGTGTGACATATTGTTGTCCACTCAGAAACACTGTGGCTGATTCAAAGGGCTCAAGGACCTGGTTCAGTTCCTCAATCAGATTCCACTGTTCAGGTTTGAGGTCCACGTAGTGTTTCCCTCTGTGGGTCACTGCTGGGTCGGAGAGTGTGGCAGTCACTGGCCATCTCTGTTCTTGTAGCCTGTACAACATGGCATAAGTGCTGTTCCAGCGTGTGGAGACATTTTGCACCAGCATGTTGTCCTTGCAACCCATTTGTTTCTGCTTGTCCTTCAACTTGGTGCATGCCAGTTCACTCGTTTTAAAGTGTTCGACAAGGCTTCTCGCAGCAGCAACACACTTGGAGATAGCCTGGTGGAATTTCAGTGAGCTTTGCACAACCAAGTTGAGGGTGTGCCCTGCACATCTCACTGATGCCCATCTGTGTCTTCCTTCCAAAATCTTTGCTGCTGCTACGACATTGGCACCGTTGTCGTGGACGACAGCCTTGATTTTCTTTGCTGGAATGTCAAATTTAGCAATCACCTCCTCAATCCAATATTATGCAATATTTGCAGCTGTGTGTCTCTCCTCAAGGGGCATCGTCGTCAGGGAGTGGGACACCATGTTCCAGTTCTTCCCAATATAGTGGCATGTCACCCCCATAGAAGCCTCCGTTCAGATGCTTGTCCAAATATCAGTAGTGAGTGCAACGCTGTCGCTCTCTTGTAGAGCCTGCTTCATCTTGGTTTTGATGACTTCATACTTTTTCTCCATCTGTTTTGTGAAGAAAGTTCTTGATGGAAGCTCGTACTTGGGATGGTAGGTTGAAACCATTGCTTTAAAACCACTATCCTCCACCATGCTTAGTGGGCGCATGTCTGTGACTATCATGTTTAAAATGCTATTTGTAAGCTCAGCTGCTAGCTCGGGGCTACATAATGGCGCTTTGCAGATGAATTTGTCCATGCGAGACTGTGATGATTTACTGAAATTGAAGAGAAATAATAATTTGTTAATTGACATTACTAAGACTAAATGATATAATATAGTAGGTTCATGGCTGTACATTTAAAAACCCTGAACTTACACAAGTTGACCAAATTCACTGCCTTCACTCAAAAAACTAAGGATCTTACCAAGAAATTTTCTGATTTCTAACCGAAAAATGTCATTACACCTGATAACACACATCACTTAAAAGGTTAGGTGTTTTTCCCATGTGTTTCAATTGAACTTTCATTTGTGTCAAGCAAATTTTAAGTTCTAGCTAAGTTTTAAGTTTTAGACTTACACTTTTAGACTTTAAGTTTTAAGTTTTTAAGATTTTGAGTTTTTGCAGTGTTCAAAATAAAATTATGATACCGGCTGTATTGGAGCACCAGTGCTACTTGATGTTTTATCCATCAATGACTACTGAGCTAAAATTGACAACTATCCAGTTAGCTTTATTATGTTTTTATTTTTCACCCTCATCACTCTACAGCGCTGTGTTTTTACAGATTAAATAAAGCCTGTATGAAAGGCACGTTAGCCACGCATCGACAGTAGTCATAATTAATAGAAACCTAGCCCTCCGCAGGGCTAACGTTATGTTAGCAAGGTACAGTAACGTTAATCTCATGAATTAGCGCTACGTTAACTTAATTTTACCTTGTCTCGGGTGACGGTCCTCTCGGAGTAAACAGAGTACCTTCGGTGGAGATGCCGCAGCATTGAAGACGTACTGTTGTGGTATGCAAGCGCTAACCCCTCCCACCTGAGAGAGCTGGACCTAAGCTACAATCATTCAGGGGAATAAGGGGTGAAGCAGCTTGCCACTGGACTGGAGAGTCCACAATGTATACTAGAAACTCTCAGGTCAGGATTCATATGTTTGCTGTACAGTTTATATTTTAAGTATTATATCCTGCACATCCTG
>NW_024627862.1:0-1174 GCF_008729295.1 Plectropomus leopardus | reverse complement strand
CATTAATACCATATTACATTTTACATGTGATCAAAAATTGATTTTTAATTCGTGAATTATTAAAAAATTTTCTTATCATTTACTTTTGCCCGACCTATTTATGCATTTATTAATGTTAGTATACTTGCCCGGCATAATTTTTAGTTTGTTTGTTTGTTTGTTGTTTGCTTGCTACAGTTAATAGATGCAGATACTAAAATGTGCAGCTACTAAAAGTAAATGAGAGCTACTAGGAACAAATTAATGAAATAAATCATTTTTACCGTCAACTGTTGACACTGTTTTCATGCTTTCCACCATTTTTGCTGCTCCGAAACGTCACACAAACGTCCCAACTTGGCAACTTTGGTATCATCGAAATTCCCTAATTTCCCACTCATAATTATGACTTTGGGGGTCGTTTATGTGCTTGTAACTCATAAATACGATATTTCTGAGGAGCCCGTGAAGGCAGAATTTGTCTACTAAAACTCTTTAACGTATTTGACTTCATACTTATGTAATATTACAATATTTGTAATTATAACTTACTTTGTAACACAGCAAATTTCCCCACTGTGGGACTAACAAAGGATTGTCTTGTCTTGTCTTGTCTTGTCTTGTCTTGTCTTGTCTTGTCTTGTCTTGTCTTGTCTTGTCGTGTCCCGTCCCGTCCCGTCCCGTCCCGTCCCGTCCCATCCCGTCCCGTCTTGTCTTGTCTTGTCTTGTCGGTGGCTGCTATTTTCTTACCATCTGTGCTTATATTTTGTGCAAGACAAAATCCTGTTTTTGAGCCATTTGATTCATACAGTAGCTTATGTCGGTTTTTGTGGACTTAATCACACTTTAAAGTGTTACTTTTAAATTTAGAAAAATTACAAAATGTTGACTTGATTCTGGGTCACTGTTGTTTGATGACACAGAGAAGACAGCAGTCAGCAGACTCTGACTGCGTATTTACTGAAGCTTTCAGATACTTGTGAGTTTTACAGGCAGCCAGTGTTTCCGCTGACCCTCACTGATTTATCTGCCAAAGACAAATTTTACAGCCATTTTCCTCTTGACGGGCTGTAAGTTTGAACCTCGCCTGTAACCGAGAGTGTAATTAACGTGTCTGGTTTATATTGAGGAAGATAAAAATAATGTCAGTTGCTCTTGTGGTGTATAAAGGGACATTCAGATAACAAAGCAGTGT
>NW_024627861.1:0-3935 GCF_008729295.1 Plectropomus leopardus | reverse complement strand
ATTTTTTATTAACGCGTCCTCAGATGGGCATTGAAACTTAGATTTCTGATTAATATTATCCATTTTATTATTTTTTATTAACTGGTCCTGAAACGGGCACTGAAACTGTGCGCCCTGAAAATGTTAATAAACACAAACAGAAAAAGAAAGCTCTGCTGATCCTTTTATATTTTTACTGTATGTAACTTATATTAATGTACATGGCACGAGTTAAATAACGTACGTCGGTTAAAATAATTCGTTTAAGTTTTGGTTTTAAAAAGGACACGAGCAGCGACTTCCTGTCTAATTCCAGTGTTAATTTTGTTCGCCCTCCGTACTGCGTCACATGACCTCCGCCGATGCTCCAGTCGAAACTCTTCAACCACGAGACGTCGCCGCCTCGCGATAAACGTAAATATCGGACGTAGAGTAGAACCGCGCTGTAAAAACGTGCCCCTGATAACAGCCGATAACGGCCGTTTAATAGACTGACGACACTCGAAGAACGCGCGTCAGAGTCTAAACCTCCGAAACGGAGACGCAGCGAAGCGACTCACCTGAAGTTTCCCCCAAAGTCGACATTTACTGCAGCCGACGCAGTCCATGATCCTGGAGATGTTTTTAAAGTGGAGACGAAATTCCTCCTGAAAGAAAAACCAAAGACACAAAACAGAGTTTCTGTTTATCACCGAAAAATGTTTTACATCAACGTTTCAAACCAGATTCAGTAACCGAAACTAAGACCGAACAACTTCTGTGACTACAGTTATGTAGTTATGTTAAGTGAGCTCCTTTTGGCTAAAACTAAAATGATTATAGTTTTCTTCTTACTAAAACTAAAAAACTTTAATTTGACTAAACTAAAAAACTTTACTGAAAATAGCTACAGTTTCCGTTAATTAAAAATGTTAGTTTTCTTTCAATAAAAGTAATAAAGTTCAGTTTTCTTTTAATAAAACTAACAAAATTCAGTTTTCTATGTTTTTAACTAAAATTATGAGTTTTGTTTGACTAAAAATTAAAAGAGTTAGTTTCCTTCGACTAAAATTATAGTTTTCCTTAATATTTACATTTTTCTCTGACTAAGACTAAGACAGTTTTTGACTAAAACTAAAACCACGTTAGATTTCTTTGACTGAAACTAAAATAGTTTTCATTGTGTAAATCTAAATTTGTTAGTTTTCTTTTAGTAAAATTAAATGTGTTAGTTTTATTTAAATAAAATTTAATTTGTTGCATTTTTTATTCACTAAATCTTAAATCGTTACAGTTCTCTTTGACTACGACTTTCATGCTCAGGATTTTTTTCAACTGAAACTTTTGAGTCAACTGGACAAAGTTCACTAAAAACAATAAAGTAACTTGAACGTTTGAAACTTCGATTGAGACTTTAGAGGAAAAATATCCGTCAAAATGAGGACAGTGTTCGTTCGTGATGCAGCAGAAATCGCAGCTGTTCACGGCGTGTTGACGCGCTGCGGTTTTCTTAAACTTCGAGCTGAACAAACACAAATAAATCAAACTTTGCCGCTCGTTAAAATGAGCGTAAAAAAGGCGCCTGCTGTTTGAAACCACAAAAACAAATAATGTTAAATCGTCACAAAGTGAGTCGAGTTTGGGTTCACCTTTAATGTTTTGGCTTCGATCTTGTGTCCGGCGAACATCGACTTCTCGTCAAAGTGCATCGGGAAAGCTCTGGAAGAAAAGAGGAGCCGTTAGACCAACAACAGTTATCGGACTTAACCCTTTGCACACAAGATGCACTTTTCAAAATCGAGCTTTAATAAAATATTAGACATAAATACATAATACATTAAAATAACGTTATTTTCAGTACATGCTCAGTAGATAATTTTATAAGCACAGTCTGGGATGTGTCAGTGATAAGCAGCAACATTGATTTTTTAACTTTATTATTTTTCTGCAAATACTCACTCGCTCTGCACACAAAATGTGCTTTTCAAAATCAGGCTATTAAAATTATTATATATATAATTTTCAAATTTCCAAATTTTAAAAATGCAGAATGAAGGTTTTGATTCTGACACATTTCTGCGTCTGAATGAATGCGTCTCATTTCTTTTCACTTCAGGCGACCCACGCACGAGCACGAGCACGAGCACGAGCACGGGCACGAGCACGAGCACGAGCACAAGCACGGGCACGAGCGCGAGCACGAGCGTGAGCACGAGCCCGTCTTACTTGATCTCGTTGAAGATCTGCAGCAGCAGGTCCTTGGTGGCTCCGTCCTGCTGCGTGTTTCCGGTGTACAGATTAACGAACGCTCGTTCAAAGTACGGAGCCACCTTGTAGAGCGCCCGCAGCTCGATCAGGTACAGGAAGTAGAGGTTCTTCAGCCGCCGCGTGCCCTCGCCCTTCGTCTCCGCCGTGTCGAAGCGCTGCCGAAACTCCCGGACGTTTGGCCCCCACACGGAGCGGCCCCAGCCCTCTGAGGAACCAGCGACACAAAAACGCATCCTTTCAGATTTGATCAACTTTTCACTGTAACTCAAAGTTCGACACTTTTTTTAACTCATAAATTCCCAAAAGGCAAATTTTCACACATTTATTATATTACATCTTTTTCTAAACATATATTATTTTTTGAATATTTAAACATAACTAAGAGACTTTGTATAATGTTTTTAAGAACTGGGAAGGAACTTGTGTTTGTGATTTTGTCTTAGGGCACACAGTTTAAAGGGGTGTATTTTTTATTTATTTTACAGCTAATTTGGTAATGTTGGTCTTCATTGTTTTTGTTAAAACATTTGAGCAATTTATGAAGAAAAACTTTTGGCTTTTATGTATTTATTTATTTATTATTTTGGCCGTTTTTGAAGAAAACATCTTGGTAATAAAAAAAATTTCAAGAAAATATTTTGGCTTTTTTTTTTTCAAACTTTTTGCTTTTTGGGGGAAAAAATAGTTGTTTTTTTAAAAATCTTATTTTTGGCTTTTTCTCTTTAAAATATAACTTTCAGACCTGTGCATGTTTTATTCAAAAACCACCAAAATTACAATATTCTTCACAGCCTCAAACTTGGATTTGCATTGTTGGATTTTCCAATTTCCGACAGCCCTCGAACACATCACGTGTTAGTAAACAGGTTCATGAAACTGATCTGTGTGATTTTTTTCTCTGAAAATGACAGGGTGCAAAATCAGCTTCAGTTTTACTCGTGACAAATGAAAAATAAGCAAAGTAAGCGTTGATGTGACGTACCGTCCAGCAGGTACTGGGCGCACAGGTGGATGTTGATGCTGCTGTGGAGACCTGAGATGAGTCTGTAAAAAACTCGTTTCTCTAAACACAAACCTGAAACACACAGAAAGTCGTGCAGAGAAAACGTTTGATTAATCCAAGAAACTAAAGAATCCCAAAATGAATTTTATCTCAGACATTTCTGCCTCGTTATTGTGGAATTAAATGAGTTTTATTTAAATGTATTTGGATATGAAACACAGCAGGGATTAACTGATGAATTGCCATTTTTACTATTTGTATGGATTTCTGCTGATCAAAGTAAATTTTAAACCTTTGAAACCTGAAAAAAATTGTCATGATTTCTTTCAAAAACACAGAAAGGCAATGAGCAACAAAAGAAGAAACCACCGAAAAATGAGCAAGAAATATGTAAAAAGTTCAAAAAAAAAAATCAAAAACATTTGTAAAACAAACAAAATAAATTTAAAAAAAGGAAAAACACAGCTAACGAGACTTGGAAAAAGCACTTATAAAATTATAATAATTCTGTGACAATTTTAAATATGTAAACATAATAATTATAAATTACTTTTTTCCTTGATAATTTTTCCTGGCTTTTTTAAAAATAATTTTCTAAATCTACTAATTTCTTGCTATTTGTGAAACATTTCTTGCTCACTGCTTTTTATCCATGTTTTTTTTAAAAAAAAAAAAAAAAAAAGAAACATGAGGGAACAGGAGGAAA
>NW_024627860.1:0-3756 GCF_008729295.1 Plectropomus leopardus | reverse complement strand
AGTCTCAGCGTCAACGACAGACAGACGAGTCTCAGCGTCAACGACAGCGTCAATCTGATCAGTTTAACGCGGCACAAAATTTAACACAAACTGCAGAAAACAAGCAAAAGAAAAGCCAAATTTAAGTGTGTTTCCACCTGCAGCAGCACTGTGTGGAGCTGATTCTGCAGCCTGTTAACCCTTTGAAACCTCAGTAATTTGCTTAATTTTTGTTTTTCAAAAACTTAACAAGACATGGCCCAAAAAGTTAGCAAAAACAGTAAATACAATATGCATAAAAAGTAAAAAACAAAAACAAATAAAAAGATCTAAAAAAGCACTGAAAAAAAAATTGTATTTTTTTTATAAGGTGATTTTAAACATAAAATTATTTTAGTCATAAATATAGTTTTCAGGACATTTTTCCCTTTTTTGTATAATTTTCTATTAACCTTTCCCTGGTTTTAAAACAATTTTTTAATCATTTCTTGCAATCTGTGGGACAATTCTGGTCAAGTTGGTCATGGCTTTTTCCTCGTGTTATTGAAAGAAATTAATTTACTGAGGTTTTAAAGGGTTAAATAGCACGTGAAAAGACCAAGAAAACTGATGTCGGTCCAGGTTCCAAAGGGTTAAAGGCAGAACAGATTAAGGATTTACCGTTTCATCGAATTTGGAAAACTTGTCTGTTTCTGATCGAAACATTTCACACGGAGGGATCTTCATCTTCGCCAGTTTGGCCATCTGAAAGAGAGACACACGGGAGACGAGACGAGACGAGACGAGTGAGAAAAGACGTTTGTTTGTTTTCAGAGGGACAAAACGTCTCTGTGTGAAATCATCTGAGCGACCTCTTGTTCCTGTTTCTTCTGGGCAGCTTCTTCCTTCTTCTTCTTCTTCTCTTCTTCAATCTGAGACACAAGAAAACAATAATTTAATGACAGAAATTATAAATACAGTTCACACTTTTAATAATTCCACTTTGGTGCATTTTACGCACTTTTCATTCTTTTTGTTAATTTTGGCCAGCTCCCAAAAAAATAAGTAAATAAATACAATTATTTTAAAAAAGAGGGAAAAAATCCCCCCAAAAATCTAAGTTATAAAATAAAAACACCCCAAACTTCAAAATAAAACAAGATAACACCCCCAGAAAAACAGGAGAAAAAAACATAAAGTAAAAACAAAATTATGAACAAAGCTGAAAAAAGTTTTAGAAGGGGGGAGAAATGAATAAATAAATAAATGAATAAATGAACAAATGAATAACTAAATAAAAAAAACGAATAAATACATTAAATGAAACGCAGTCATTTCACCTGCTTCTTCTCCTCGCGCTCCCTCAGTAAAGTCTCTTTGTCCACCAGTTTCACCACAGTGGGCAGACCTGCAGCACAGTCACCGTCTCGTCAGTCATAAATACACCTTTATAATTATTACCAAAAGACAAAGTGTCAATGCGTGCTTCCTCTTTTTTTAACATTTTAAAATCACGTCTCATTATTTTCACAAAAAGCTCCACTCGTTCTTTTTATGCCTGAAAACTCAAAGCTCATAATCTTTTCTACAAAAACGCTGCATGTTCCTGTTTTGGAGGACAGAATATTGAGGTTTTGTCACCTTCGTGGTCCTCCAGTCGGACTCCCAGCTCCGGTAACGTATCGTCACGGATGACGTCGCACAGCTGCAGCAGCTCCATCACTGGAAACATTTTAAAAAAGGACTTAATTTAAACTCTAAGTGATCAGATATGAGGACAGACGTGTCCACCTGCTCTGATTCAGCACTAACATGATGTTCTGAGCGGAGACGAAAGGAGGACAAACTTTCACACACTTTCATTTAAAAAACAGGTTGTTACCTTTTTGCTCGCGGGCGACTTTTCGGACTCCCTCTCTGAAATCTGACAGCGCTGCGAGGTACGGCATCACCATGCTCTCCAGCTGACAAACACAGCAGCAACAACCGTTTTTGTGGGGAATTTGTTTTGACAGAAAACGATGTAATATTACGACACGTTTAGTGATTGAGTCAAAGCTGAAATCATGACGCGGACAGCAGCATACGTCTTTATTACTAACAAGTGCTGCTTTATTTGTCTTTTTGGTTTTATTTTCAGTGTTATTACTGTAATTATTATTATGAGGGTAGTAGTAGTATTATTTTTGTATCCAATTTATCACACACACACACACACACACACACACACACACACACACACACACACACACACACACACATCAAATCAACATGTTAACTGACCTGTTTTCACTGTTCATTTCATGTTGGTGTTTATTAGTTAACATAAACAACCTGCTTATAGATCAGCGCAGGATGTGATGAATCTGAATTTATTCTGTACATTATTTTATTATTAAGCTTTTGTTTTTTGTTTGTTTTTGGATTTATTTTGTTTATGCTTTTATTTTTTCTTTTTAGAATTACTTAGTTCATTAAATTTTAATTAGAAACAAACAAACAAACAAACAACAAAAACAATTAAAGATCGTTATTTTTCTTTTTCCACTTGTCATTTTGTTGGAGAAGATTTCAAGATTTGTCTTTTGGTTTTGTTTGTTTTTTTCTTTGAGTTGAGCAGCACCTACGAGCCTTTTTTCCTTTGTAGTTTCCATTGCAAACAGCAATCCTGACTTCCTCTGTTAATAAATAACTTTATTTATCATATTTACTTAATTTATTACCATAAACGTGTTCATGTCCTTTCTCTCTACCAGCTGTCTCTTAAAAAAAGATTTTAAGATTGATTCCCTAGAAAAACAATAACAAGTCGTTCAATTCTCGTGATAATCATGAAACAATTATCACTTTTCCATTTATGAGAAAAAAGGGAGAACCCAGAGAAAAGTGTCTTCACTCACGTCGATGTTCTGAGTTTGTCCTCCGACGGGGAAACCGATGGGCTCCGATCCTTCAATGGCTCCAAAAATCTGAAAGACAAAAGGTTAATTTCACCGATTTAATAATAAAGAACAGGAAGAAATATTTCATAATACAGAGATGTGATGACGGAGGTGGTGTCATGTGGTTTTGGTCAGGACATTGTCGGACATGTCCACGCTGGAGCGGGTTGTTGCACACGCGTGTGCTGGAGCGGGCAGTGGGACATGACAAACTAACACAAAGTAGTCTGTAGAAGTCTAAAGAAGTCATTTTCCACCTCCACGCAAATTTGTTTGTTTCAGCGCTGTGGCTGTCAAACACTCAGCTGTTCTACAGTCAAAGTCGTTTACTGCATCTCAGTTGGTCACAGTGGAGCTTTTCCTCCAACGATCCAACGATCCAGAGTGAAGTTAAAATGAAAACAGAAACGGTGAAAGCTTTCGGAGCGCCTCACCTTCATCATGCTGGTAAGGTAGACGGCGATGCTCTCCATCAGCATGCGGTTGGGCCTCAGCTTGGCGCTCTTCTTGCTGGCGATGTAGCTGTTGCTCTGACTGACCAGCTGCCTCATCTCCTCCATGGCGATGCGAGTGTCCATGTTGTCGCACAGAGCCTCGTGGACGGCCGACTTCCTGTCGTAGAAACTGGACGACACAATCGACACTTTGTTTTTTCCTGGTTTAAATGTGAAGAGTTCAGATGAGTCTCGACATAGTGACTGGGTTCATGTGCACGCTAATATTCCACGATTAATCCCAACACGACCATATTCTGAATCTGATTCAGGTCATGGCAACGTCATATTCTGTCAATTAGGTCTCCTCTTTAACCCCTTTAACACCTAGAAATCATAAATATGAAATATTTATCAATTTT
>NW_024627859.1:0-2490 GCF_008729295.1 Plectropomus leopardus | reverse complement strand
TGAAGGATTGTGGGAGATGTAGTTCTGTATGTTCAGAGTGAAGGATTGTGGGAGATGTAGTGCTGTGTGTGCTTGCAGCCCGGTCACGCAGCCCGCTGTGTGGTTTGTTGGCGGTGCGGAGCAGGTGGACACCCGTACTCCTTCTACTGCGCAGCCTGCGGCGCCTTCTTAGAAGCCCCACCCCCTCCCACATCCTGTGGTGACATCACATTACATCAGGTGAGCTGCCCCGCTGACAGCGTGTCACCCACACCTTAAAATAACACGTTATAAAACAGCTGTTCTCTACCTGTGAGCAGGCTGCAGCTTCCCATGATGCCACCTGGCAGGCCACGCCCTCACCTGTCCCCGCCCCCAGCACAAAGTCAGCCCCGCCCACCTGCGAGCAGTCCACACAAACTGTTGGACTCTATTACCCATCAGCCACTGAGCTGCAGAGGAAGGAGCAACAGAGGATGCAACAACTCAGCCGGCAACAGGCAACCAGAGACCGCCAACCGCTACTGACCGCCATCAGCCCGGGCCGAGGTACTGATACTACTCATACTACTACTGACACTACTACTGATACTACTGACCGCCATCAGCCCGGGCCGAGGTACTGATACTACTCATACTACTACTGACACTACTACTGATACTACTGACCGCCATCAGCATCAGTCCAGGCCGAGGTCTTTTTGAGGGATGTCCGTGCTTCTTCAAGCGAGACATTAAGACACATCCCTTACGTCCTCATCCTGTCTGTCTTCGTCCTATCTGTCCTCATCCTGTCTGTCTTCGTCCTGTCTGACCTCATCCTATCTGTCCTCATCCTGTCTGTCTTCGTCCTGTCTGTCCTCATCCTATCTGTCCTCATCCTGTCTGTCTTCGTTCTGTCTGTCTTCAGGTTTCTGGAGGAAGCAGCTGGATCACGTCTGTGCTCACCTGAGGAGCTTTGCTCAGAACAACACCTCCTTCAGGGCTCTGCTGGGAGAGCCGCGCCTCGGACGGGTACTCCTCACCTCACCTCCACCTGCTCCTCACCTGCTTCTCACCTCTACCTGCTCCTCACTTTGCCTCCACCTGCTCCTCACCTGCTCCTCACCTGCTCCTCACCTGCTAACCGTGACATCATTAGTGGGCTAAATCAACTGAAATATTAAATCAATAAATGACAGGACTCGGTTTCAGACTCATGTTCAGACATTTTTAGACTAGTCTGTGAGTGCGTTGTTTGGGTTCACGTCCTGTGTGAGACATTCTCAGGATCACCTGTCCAGGTGTGGGCGGTGCTGTGGTTTCTTCCTGCGTGTCACATGACGTGTCTCCCTCAGATGGTGTCCGCTGTGGTTCAGGAGGATCGTCATGAAGTCAGCGTGATGCTCAGCTTCGTGTCGGCCGGACGGGAACAGCAGCAGGTCTGTCCCCGCATCTCCGGTCCACACAGACAGTCTTTCACTTTGTCTCACTGACGGCGCGTTTGTCCTCAGGTGAGTCCGGCAGGTGTCGGAGCTGCAGGCCGAACCGGGACTCTGAGCAGCGTCACCGAGAGATTCGCAGACAGCAGCAGCTTCGGTGAGAACAACATCAGATATCAAACACTCAACACATCATTTACAGCACCAATACTCAACCTACGGCCCGTGGGCCAAACCTGGCCCCTGACAGGGCCCCTGGTGGCCCCCAAACATTTTCTAATTCCCAGTAAAATAAAGTGGAATTGATTTTGTCCTTTTAGTATCCATAAGGTGCCAGAGAGCACAAAACAACATCAAAATAGAGCCCACACACCCCCGACAGAGGACACAGCTAAGACCCTAATGTCCTCAAATCCTAGAAACGTCCTTTTTTTAAAACACCCTAAAATCCTAGGAATATCTTTAAATCCTAGAAATGTCCAAACATCCTAAAAATGGAGAAACATCCTGAAATCTCTCAAATGTCTTAAAATCATTTAGTCCTAGAAACATCCTAAAATCTGTGAAAAGTCCTGAATTCCTGGAAATGTCTAAAAACCTTGGAAACATCTGGAGCACGGGGCCTGCGTTCTGAGACGGGTCGTCTTGTCTCAGGACGATCCGTTGTCTCCGAGGTCGATGAGGATATTTTTGTGGGACGGACTCGGAGTTCCTCTGTGGTTTGTTTGTGTGTCTGACAGGAAGTGAGCGTCCGTCTGCGGTGACGAAACCTCCCGGACTGAAGACCACACCCAAACCTCCGGTAAGAGACCACCTGTCTGATATAACACAGCAGAAGAAGAACGTGAAGCTCTTCACCTGGTCAGCTGACTGTCTGTTCTGCTCTCTGATTGGCTGCTGTGGCGTCAGGCGAAGGACTTACAGCTGCTGAAGGAGCTGGGTCCAGGTCCCGGTCGAGGTCAGCTCAGCATCATCCAGCAGCTCCTGGACCAGGTACCGATCAACCAATCAGCTGCCTCCTCTGGATCACATGATGTGGTTTAAGCCCACTATGCCTCCGGTCCCAGTTTAGAGGAGCTCTGGTATATAT
>NW_024627858.1:0-8221 GCF_008729295.1 Plectropomus leopardus | reverse complement strand
TATTTTGTTACCGTAACCACAATACTAATATGATACCACTACCACTGTTACCAATAAATAATTGTTCATATACTTGGACGGTGCAGTGTATCCTGCTTGGATAGTGCCATGAAAAGTGGTTGTTTTTTACTGAAAAAAAAAAGGTTTTCTTTTCGTTTGGTATAGTGCCATGAAAAGCATTTGTTTTTATTTACAGAAAAATTAGCTGTCTTTTACCAAGACATCACTGTGTTCCCTGCTGGAGTAGTGTTAGAAAATTGACTGATTTTTATTGTGTTTTTTTATTGTTTTTTACTGTGTTTCCTGATGGGTTTATGCCACAATAAGCATTTTCTTCCTGATAAATTGGTTGTCTCTTATTCAGACGTCATTGCAGTTTCTGCTGCAATAGTGCCACAATATGCCATTTCCTTTCTGGTAAAGTAGTTGTACTTTAGCCAGAAATCACTGCAGTCTCTGATGGAATAGTGCCATGAAGTTTTTCTTTCTTTATTTATTTTTTACCAACAAATTGGTTGTCTTTTACCCAGACATGGGTGTGTTTCCAGCCTGAATACTGTCATGAAAATTGGATAAATTGGTTGTTATTTAAAGATACATTGCTGCGTTTCCTCCTGAGCGTAACAAAAAGCAGGTTTTTTTACCAATAAATTGGTGTTTTTTTTACCCAGATGTACTGCGTTTCCAGCTGGAATAGCTCAATGAAAAGTGTGTTTTTTCAGCCTCCCGAGATAGCATCTCAAAAAGTAGTTTTGTTTTGTTTTTTTTTTACCAATAAATTGGTTGTGTTTTACCCAGACCTCGCTGCTTTTCCTGCTGGGATAGTGCCAAGAAAAGTGGTCGTTTTTACGCGATAAATTTGTTATCTTTACCCACACATTGCTGTATTTCCTGCTGGGAAAATGCAACGAAATGCAGTTTTTTTTTACAGATGAATTGGTTGACATTAACCCAGACATACTTTTCCTGCTGGGATTGTGCCACAAAAAGCAGTTTTTTAAGCCAAAACTTGATCTTTTTCAAATCATAATCCAGTGGGTGTTTTTTCTTAACCCAACCACACGTCAACCACAAAATAATAAAAAATAAATAAATACAATAATAACTCAAAGATACAACTGACAACCCTCCAGAGCATTTCAGCTGAACCGCATCTTTAATTAAAGCAGACTCTAAAATCTGATGATTTCGGGAAGCATGGTGACAAAGCTACAGCTCTGATTCCCATCAGAGACCGGCAGCAACACCAGCCGAGGCCCGAAGGGAGATCAGCACAGAAGTGAAAAAGATTCCCTGTATGACGGATAAATTATCCTGGAGATCATTAAAAGAAGAGTTTGAATCCCGCAGCTTTTCATGATTTCTCTGTGTATGTCTCGAGGACGGAAAACAAACTGTGAAATGCGTCTCACCGGCTTCACCGTCACTGAGATACAGAGCAGTGATGTCAGTGTAAACAAACACACACACACACACACACACACACACACACATGCTTCATTTATCTCCGTCCTCCATCGGCCTCTTTGTCGGTGCCTCATTAGCATATCTCCTCCCGGTACCTGGGTGGGAGAGCCAATCAGATCTTATCGCTCAACTAGAGGGAAGAAAACTCTTTTCAGTGGCGGGGAATAATGGCGAGCAGAGAGAGAAGCCTGCAAACGTTGCATCATTATGGATTCCTCTCAAATAAACAAATCAGCAAACATGCATTTATGTGCACACGCATGAGGCCGCTGCAGCCATCATTAGAGCGTGCGGGCGATTCTCACATCACGTGAACTCCTCTGCAGGTCCGTTTCCTGTAAACTGACGAAGCTCACACAGAAAAATATTCATGGGAAAATAATACAGTTAAAAAAAATCCTGACAGCAGCATGCACGAGGAAACACGCAGCATCCAGAGGGACGCCGCTCGCCCTCCGCCATTCGCCCTCTGCCATTCGCTCTCCTCCGCTCGCCCTCCACCGCTCACTCATTTTACGTCAGATCTGTGTCTTTATCTGTTTCACTGTCGGCTGTCGCTTTTCAGGTGTTACTTCCTCTCTGCTGCTGCGGCGCCGCTCAGGATTCATGTTTACTGGAAATGAACACAGCGACATCCCCGATATTTAGAAATGGATTTTCAAAGTGCTGACAGGCAGCAGTTTGCGTCATGGATGAGAATACGGAGTGTATCAGAGTAGTTACTGCAGGGTTTCCTGCACATATTTATTTATCTGTGTCGGCCCACGACAACGAAACCATCTGCCTCCATGTGCTGAATGTTAGGGGCCGGCAGCAAAGCTGTTGCTTAGTTTTCCTTCATGTTATTTCTATTTTTCAGAGGAAATCCATCTTCCTATGCATAAAAATAAACCAAACTTTGCACATTGGTCCAGTCCCATGCCAGACTTCCTCGGCTGCAAACACAAGCTGACAGTCCTGATAGTGGCGCTACAGCGACCGTCTACATCTCACAAGTCTGAAAATTCATAACAAATCATTTGTGCGTGCTGCAGCTTTTACACCTAAATGTACGAGGAAACTTTTGTTCTCTTCACTGTGGTACAAATGATGAAGTCCATCACTCACATACACCAAACCTGCTGCAGAGCGTCTGCAGACTGTCCGACACAAACCGTCCACACAGATTTTTCATTTACCAACAGTGCATTAAAGTGTTTGACTGTAAACATAAACTCGCAAATTAAATCTTTGATGTTCATGAAAAAAATGACAAAATGTTGCTGTCAGGGCAGATTAAGCGTGTAACATTTCAGAATTTTATTTTTGGCAGCATTTTGAATTCTGCCCTCATATAAACTATTGCAGTCTGTGGGAAAATGGGGTCTTTAAACGTCTGTTTTTCACTCATGGATCAAATCAATCTTTGTAAAAACTGCTGATCCACATCTCTCTGCTGTCTGGATGAAGTCTGCATATTCTCATAGTTTAGTCTTGATGAGTGAATTTTTGGCAGCAGTTTGAAATCTGCCTCTCCATGCACAGACAGCTGATATCCTGCCCCCTGCTGGTCGTCTCTGGTTTCTCTCTTGATATTTGATGATGATTGGATAAAATTTTTGTGCATTTTTGACCATTAATTTATATAACATCCCAAGATGTTTAGAAGTCTCTTAGAGCAGTAACAGGCCAGTTATTTTGAATTTACTGTGCATCAAAAAATTCAACTACCATTTTCAATCTCAAAAATAGAGCTTGATAAATAAAGTTCTATGTCCAAAAGCTCTGTCTGTGTACTTGTACCTCACCAAAGGCAGTAATACCAAACATACTGCTCTCCTGCTGCTCACACATCTTCAGCTCACTTTGACTAAATGTGAACTGTTGGTCTAAAATCTTTTCTCAGCTGAATCCGCAGCGGCTCATGGACGAACCCCCACGCTGCATGTTCAGCGAGCCGCTGGCTCTGCTGCACAGATGTCTGCAGGCTGCACATGAAGGGGAACACGGTGCAGCCCGAGGCAGCGCTGAGTTTGGGAAAACATCACAACCAGCAAACAGCAGATCCGGGCAGTGGGGGGGGGGGGCACTGCCGCTCCGACTCATCTGGACTCTTTGTTCTGCACAAAGCTGCCGCTGACGCAACTCAGCAGTGACAGGATGAAAAAACACGAGGGGAAAACCACACTGTGTCAGCTCCATCGTTACATTCTTCAACCAAAACCAGGACAAAATAATATTCAACGAGTCGTCCAAATCAAACCACAAAAAACACGATCTGTCGACGCCCTCTGGAACGACACCAACGAGTGTTTGATAATCGGACGCCTCGGCTGAAAATCAGGCCCAAACGGCTCAGTTAGGTTCACGCAAAGACTGCGGCTTGAATTCAAAGATGTACTTTGTTACGGTTAGGGTTCAGTTCTCGGTTTAGAAAAAAAACATCATGGTTGTGATTGAAATTCATGAGAAGATACAGCGACCTGAGGGCGTGGTGTTTGTTGGACACGCCCACCTCCCCTCCCGCCGCCCTCCAGCTCCTAAATTTACATCATTTCACGCATTTACTCAACTACTGTAACATGAATAAATTTGAAGTACTAGTACTTTATTTTTTCATGCTAATTTACACTTTTACTCAAATTCATATCAGAGGCAAATATTACCTTATTTATTTAAATATATATGATTTTTTTGCCTAAAAAACATATAAAGAGTTTATAAAATATGCTTTATATGACATTTTTTCGTCTTTTTGTTAATAATTTAGAGTTAGGGGATGGTAACCCTTTTTCTATTTTTTAATACTTAATTCCAGGGCTAAAATTGAAACAAAAATCAAACTAAATAAAATTTGCCTCAAAAACAGCAAACAATTATAAAAGAAAAAGAACTGCCGCTTTAAAAAAAAGAAAAAGAAAAAATGTAAAATAAAACAAACCTAAGCCTACAATGTCTTTAAATGCTAGAAACCCCCCTGGTTTTAACTAATTTCACTTTATTCCTGTGATGTGTTTTTTTTCACTGTGTTTTCAGCCCACGTTATTTACATTTTGTCAAATCAAATTTAATTTGTGGTCATTTCTCTGATATGTGGACCGTGAACTAATGACTGAAAGAGAAGCTGGAGCCAGTGGCTGCACCGGTTTGAATCACTGATATAAGTGAAATATTAGCATCTTAATCAGGTGTTTTGTTGAGTTTTTTGTATCATTTCTTTGGGTAAAATATTCTGATGCAGCCTCTCTATCTGTCACAGTTTCCTGTCCAGCCTGAAAACTTGAAACCCATTTTTGTAAACTTCACGTGGTTCCCGCTCTCTGTCTGTGAGGGACAGAACATCAACAGGACGCTGCAGTTTTCTCTCGTACTTATGTGAAAGTGAGGACGCGTCTAACCGACTGTAGGAAGAGAAATGAATCGACGCGGCGAAACACGCCTGAGCGCCACAGACTGATGTGCTCTGCTCTTCTTCACCTTCACACACATTAGCGTCATCCTGCTGCCATCCTGCCGCCATCCTGCCGCCATCCTGCCGCCATGCAGCGAGAGCGAGACCCATCCATTATGTACGGGAGGAGGTGGAAGGCTGGAGGTCAAAGGCCGATCTAAATTGCTATCCATTATGTAAGAGATTTGAAGCATGAATTATAGAAAACCTCAAATACATAATGTGACTGGATATTTAACTCAACTGCTTCATTTCCAACTCACTTACTTTGTTGTGGAGATGAAGTTTCTGCAGCAGATTTTATTAAGAACATCATTTCAGAGATGAAATATGAGATGAAGAATAATAAAAACTGCATGACGGAGCACATTTCTGCTGCAGAGTTCATACAGAGGTCAGTTTGCAGAGTTCAAACGCCGAATTCAACCAGTTTCGTGACATAAAATATTGGCATTTTTTACTTCTGCAAGTGACTTTTGACACTTTTATTTGGTTAAATTCTGGTTCAGTTTAGGCACAAAAACTCCTGGTTATGGTTCAGAATAAATAATGTTTTGTTTTAATGTTAATGTTTTTGTGGCGAGTTCAAACTCGAATTTCGACTCAATTCGTAACGGAAACGTTGTCATTGTACATTCCTACAAATCGTGCATAATTTGGGAGTGTTTTATTTGGTTAAAGGTAGGTTTGGTTAAGGCACATAAACACTGAGATATGGCTCATTATAGAAAATGTTTTGGTGGCACTATTGTGACAAAAAATGTAGCAAAAGAACAACCTGTATTCGTGGCACTAACCGAGCCGGAAACGCAGCGATGTTTATGAAAAAAAACAACCAATTTTTGTGGCAGTATTGCAGCAGGACAGCAACGTCTCGGTCACAGACGATGCTTTTTGTCGCTTTATCAGGGCCAGAAATGCTGCGATGTCACTGTTTATGTCACGGTTTATGGCATTTTCCTGGCAGGAAACGTGGCTGTCAAAAGTTATAAATACCAATAAAAACAGTAAAATGGACATGAGCACGCGGCGCCGTGAGAACACGGCGCAGGCGGGGACACTCACCTGCAGGTTGGCGCAGGTGGAGAACATGCAGGCGCTGTCCAGGGGTTTGATGGCGTTTCCGTGCAGAGAGGGGGCGGGTTTGGAGATGACGGGCGGCGGGGCGGGGGGTAAGAAGGTGGCCGCCTGCTCGGTGACCAGCAGAGTCCCTCCCTCTGAGCCGT
Organism: Plectropomus leopardus; assembly: GCF_008729295.1. Classification (NCBI taxonomy): domain Eukaryota; kingdom Metazoa; phylum Chordata; class Actinopteri; order Perciformes; family Serranidae; genus Plectropomus; species Plectropomus leopardus. The sequence goes on along the minus strand of NW_024627858.1, from coordinate 2,098 downwards.
AACCAAACGACTGGATGGCGTTCTCTGTGAAGAATCAACATTAGAGCGTCTTCACAGCCGCTTTTATCCGAATGACACAGTGACGGCGAAATGACCATTTGTCACATTCACTTCCTGTCTGCCTGTTTCCTGAATCTGACTCAGTTTATCTGTTTGTATTCACACACATCAGCTTATTTTCTGCCTCATTTTCTGTCCACTTTGTTCTTCTCCCATTTACGCTTTTCAGATGAAGTGCGCTTTTCAGCCGTTTACCTCCATTAATCTGTAAAAAGAAGACGTTTATAAAAGACGGTTAGACCCAGTCTGAATGAAATCTGTGGAACTAATGTCGAAATAAAAAATGGAAATACAAGTCAGAAATGTGCCGGAACATATTTCATAGTGTCTCTTGCAAAACTGGAGGTTGGAAAGCCAAAATCTGGCCCCTGACAGGGCGCCTGGGGGCCCCGAATTCACAGTAAAATAAAGTGATTGACTCTGTATAGTTTTTGTCCTTTTAGTCTCCATAAGGTGTCAGAGACATAAAACAGCATCAAAATAGAGCTTGTTGATCAAAAAAAGAGCCAGAGGAGGATCCCCACACCCCCGACAGAGGACACAGCTGAGACACTGATGTCCTAAGATCACAGAAATGTCCTGAAATTCCCCCCAAATCCTAGAAATTTCCTACATTTTAGAAACATCCTAGAACCCAAGAAATGTCCAAAAATCCTAGTAAAGGTCCAAAGATCTTAGAAATGTCCTTAAATCCTCAAAAAATCCTAAAATCCTAGAAACATGCAGAAATCTTAGAAATTCCCTAAAAACCCAGAAACATCCAAAAATCTGATCTGAGAAATGTCCCAAAATCCTAGAAACATCCCTAAATCACAGAAATGTCCAAAGATCTTAAAAATATCCTCAAATTTTAGAAATGTCCTGGAATCTGAGAAATGTCCAAAAATCTTAGAAATATCCTAAAATGTAGAAACATACTAGAATCTGATAAATGTCCAAAAATCCTAAAACCCCACAAAAAAAAAATCCTAGAAATATCATAAAATCTCAAAAATCCAAATATCTTAGAAGATCTGAGTAATGTCCTAGAAATCCTAGAAATGTCCAACAATACTAGAAATGTCCTTACATCTCAAAAATCCTACAAACATCCTGAAATAGAAATCCTAGATGAGTCCTAAAATTCTAGAAATGTCCAGCATCACGTAATGTGCCATACATTACAAGTTTGAGGTCATTTATTTAAAATTTTGTATAAATATGTGTGTGTGTGTGTGTGTGTGTGTGTATGTATTTCTGCCCACACATACAGAAGATTAACACCGTGCGTCGCTCTGTTTCGTACATATAAAACCTGCAGCAGCTCAAAGCCTGAACAGTCCAAACGTCAAACAGGAAAGTCATTACTGAGTGTTGAGAGCAGACGGTGACGCTCTGTACGAGCCGCTCGGATGTGTTTGTGAATAATTAATAGTCAGTCCACTCGACACGGCTGCGCTCCGCCTCGGAGGACTCGCTGACATGTTAACACAACTCAAGGTTACTGTTCAACTGTAAAACTCGCTTTGGTTTTTATTTTTTCTCAGGATGTTGGTGAAGAGTCTCAGTCAGCCAGGTCATGATAACTCTACGTTCTGTATCCTGGGAGACGTTTCACTTCTAATATGAGCAGCTTCTTCACTTCTGAACAGCCTAAAAAAAAGACGTGAATGAAGCCGTCGGACTGGAGCGACCACTGTTAACCCCCTGAAACCTGAGCAAATTATTCTCAACCAAAAACATGTGGGGATGAATAACTTCAAAATAAATTACACAAGGTTAGGATTAATAAAAAGTTACAAGAAATTTCTCTGAAAATTAGCACACAAAAAATTTTAAAAATGCAAAAATTAAAAATAAATTAATGGGAAAATGGCTCAAAAAAGTGTAGAATATGTAAATGTAATTAACTTTACATATATAATTATAAATTATTAATAATTATTTTCTTAGATTTTTCTAATTTTTTTTTTGTGGCCTTTTTTATTTTCATTTTCCAAAATAATTATCAATTAATTTTCTTGTCAGCTTTTCCTCTTTTCTTTTTTTTAGGACATAT
>NW_024627857.1:0-6703 GCF_008729295.1 Plectropomus leopardus | reverse complement strand
TTTTTTTTTATTAAAGAGAGATGATAAGATAATAAGATGATATTTCAAAAAAATTGCAAAGTAAAAAAATCACTGTAATTTCTTCTTAACTTCAAAAATGACCCAACAAAAACATCACACATCCTCACTCCCAACTCCTCACACACTTACGTTTGACACCAGTGTCCGCTCAGCTCTCATTGTCTGCCGGTGTCTCTGCCGGTGTCTCCGAATGTCTGCTCCGTTCTCATTCTCCGCCCCGGCCGGAGTGTCACACTATTATTCTGCCACGCCATTCGGTATAAAAGTTAAAATTGATGGCTTCTGATGGTTGGATTCAGGTTATGCCTAAAACGCACCTTTAATTAATAAGGGACAAAATACAACCCTGCTGGCCCTTGTTTCATACTTTACTCCCAGATTATGAGCCCTTGACATAAATAGGATCCGTAGTTTAAATAGGACCCGTAGTTTCTCTGATATTTCCACGTCTTTAAAATGGATAAGCACCTCTCCACACTTACTGCTCACAAACAATGTTTTCTGCAAACAGCTCTCAGATCTTTAGGATGCAAACCAAGCCTTTCCTTCCATCTGTCAATTTTCACTGTTTCCCCAACACATCCTCCTCTATCTCTGTTATGTCGTCTGTCTTCACCACGGCGCCCAGCGGTCGTCCTCTTCCCCCTCTGCACTCGATTTCCTGCTTGTCAAAGCGTTTCCTCCCCTGTAGATTTAGGAAAAGCATTCATGAATTCTCTCCAATCCACAGATATGAGTTTACTCTCTACCTCTGATTGTTTATTTCACACAGCTGTGCGCAGAATATAAACAGGTAAGATACGTCTATGATGCATAAAAACGATGCCATACTTCATCATATTTGACTAGTTTAGCAATTCTTTGTGTGATCCTTCATAGCTCCAGTTTACCCTTAAATTATTGTAGCAGCTAGCAGTTTGGTCATGTGTAGGGTTGGGCTGATGTGAAATTTTTGTTTCATATTAAACCAAACACCAGACCTGTTTACCGAATTTCACCAGGTGTAACACTTAACTTAAAGATAAACATCCAACTATTATGTCGCATCATGTAACATCTAGGCTCTCGGTCCACACAGAACCCTCTAAATATGTTTGTTTGTTACTTCATGTTAACAAAGTAGCTATCAGCTGTGCACTTGAGATCAGACCGAAGATGTTAACACTTTAAAGATGAGTAGCCTACTTGTTGTCTTCCTACGTTTGGAATTTTACTTTTTAAAGCAGAAAATTGATATTGTGATGTTAACTGTAAAGTTCATACAAGAAAGTTGGCCTAGTAATGTTAGCCTAGTTTGTTTTTAGCGATGGACATTTAACTCAGCAGGAACTTTCAGCTTCCCAACAAACTCCTTCAGGTTTTGTAGTGAAATAAAGTTTTGTTTAAATAATTCCTCATTTCGACTTAATGAATCATCTTGTCGTCATCCACTGCAGCGCTTTCAAAGCGAGCATCAGATATAAATAGTAACACAGGATCCGATGAAAGTTCAGCTCATAGCAGCGGCTGCAGCCAGTAAGGACAGCTCTTTTATCAGGCTTGAATCTGAAATGTTGTCATATTGGTGCAGTTTTAGTCTTTTTAATAGAATAATTATATCATGTCTCCTCTCATCACCCCAAAAAGTTAACAAACACACCGTGCACAGCGTTCCCCCCTCTGCTAAAATTTAATCTCTGTCATCTTGCCGAGCTCTGCTGTAAATTACACACAACCTGTACGACTCCATCTTGCATTCATATTGCTTATTATTAATGCAGTTTGAGTTGGATACTACTACTTTTCAAACTGCCAGAATATGACACAATAACAAATGCCAGTATAGCCGGTTTGCATCAATCAAACCAGTTTAAGTTCATACACCAGACTGGAACGGCAAAACCTGAATTTGACCCAGCTCTATTCTCGTGTTCCCATTAAAACAACACAAATGCGAAGCAGGTGAGGGATCATATCATGGGAATTTGCTTCAAAATAAAGCTCAAAAGTAGCAGGTGATTAGAAGCAGTTTGAGACACGATGGTCCCATTAACACGCAGCTCTCCCATAAACACGAGGTCCAGATGACATTTGATACACTTTTGTTTACACGTAGCAACGATATTTGTCTCCGTTTGCCAGACCACAGATCCAAATGCATCCATTTCTTCTACAGATTTACTAAATGCAAAATAGTTCAGTCCTGTCCAGCTTTTTAACTGCCAAAAATACCAAGGCAGCAGCAATGGGGCAGTAATTCAGTGTGCTTTACATAAAACATTAGAAGCATCGAGACAAAGAAACACTTTATAAAATGACATTTAAATACAGTTTAAAAACAGTCATTAAAAGTCAAAAGAAAGGAAGAGAAAAACAAGCTAACGGAAAAAGGCACCTATAAAAAAGTGACAGCGTAAGAAAGGTATAAGAGCAAACAGAAAAGTCTCCAGCCTTGATTTTAAAGAGCTGAGAGTTGCAGTGGACCTGCAGTTTTTAACATCATTCAATAGAAAATCTTTTCTGGAATAATGGAGAGTTGAAGTAGCTGAGCACTATATACAGTTTATATTGTTTGTGGTTAAACTATTGCTTTAAGAAGAAAAGAAAAATAATCAGTGTTCATGATTTTCTTACAGGCATTTGTGTGTTTGTGTAAGTAATGAATCATTTAAAGGTCCAGTGTAGAATTTAAGTGTTTTATTAAGTGTATAATCACCTGACAATAGCAATTGCTGCGTTTTGTTACCTTAGAATGAGTTGTATATATATCTACATAGAGAGGAGGTCCTCGTCCACGGAGAGCACATGTTACAGCCCCATGTTTTTATTGTTGCCCAGAAGGACAACAAAACTTCTTACATCCTAAAAATGTGGTTGATGGTCACTGGTTAATGTTGTGATTAATTCTGTTTTTGTTGCACTTTGTCTCTTTTTTTATCCATACAGCAACCTTAGCTCAGTAGATCATAAAAATATGTTTCCACTCAGATTTTTCATGCACCAATTGGAAATATGCACAAAAACCAGTGGATAGAAACACACTCAGCACTACATTCTCACAATAAGGTTTTATTGCACTAGATCTTTTCATAAGACCCGCAGTAAATGCATGAAAGCCCACTCGGCTGATAAAGACCCTCACAAATGGAGCTCACAGTCAGGTGTGTGTACTGTTGGGGAGGTTTGATTCTCCAGTTTCAGAGCAGCAGCAGGTCGCTCTGAGGCTGCAAACACCGACTGCTTCTGTTGACCTGTTTATCACTTAGGAAACACCGAGAGCTGCCGGCTCGCTCCGCAGGAGCCGCAAACTCTCCTCCACACCTCCACCTGTCCATCCGTGTATCCATCCCTCCGTCCCACGCTGCCCGTTTTCTCCACTGACCGCCCCCTGCCAGGATTCAGATTTATAAGAATATTTTAGCGCAGAGTTGCCAAACACGCCTCAGCTCGCCGCCGTGAGCCAATGCAGCAGACATGGCAGCTTAGACCTTCGTACACATTAGCAGCACGAAGCCGAGCGATGGATTTCTGCCACCCGCCGCCTCCTCTGAGGGTTCAGAGTATTGTGGCTGAGGCTCGAGTGTGTGTGTGTGTGTGTGTGTGTGTGTGTGTGTGTGTGTGTGTGTGTGTGTGTGTGTGTGTGCTGAAAGAGTGTGTGTGGGGGGGGGGTGAGGAGAATGAGTCTAATGGAGCTCAGAAGCGCCCAGTCATGCACTGAGGAGGAGGTGACGGCGGGGCCTCGAAGTGTCTCCGCTCAGCCCTTCAACATATCACACACAGACACACACACACACACGCACACACACAGTTTGTGTGTAACAAAGAAAGTAAAGCGTGTGCTCATACAGCAGGCCTCCCACCAGGAGCATTATGGGTATGCAATTGTTTTGTTTACGTGCGTCTGAGCGAGTCAAAGTCAAATTCATTTAAGGCGCCTTTTCTTTCAGCGCGAGGTTTGCGAACACACACGGATGTACAGAAGAAGAAAGAGGCTGTTATAGCGGGCGAACACGTGGGGCGTCAGCACGCAGCTGTAAACTCATTTCTTTTTTTTCCCTGCGTGTGCATGCTCACATGTGCCTGTCCGCTTATTTGTGTACAAGCGCTCACCGGGGAGCGCCTTTGTGTGGATGAGGAGTGTAATGCATGCCCTCACACACACACACACACACACACACACACACACAGCTCCATCCTCTTCACATTAGCAGCCAAATCACCTTGATGAAGGAGCTGACGAGGACGCTGTAAAATAAGAATCTCTTAAAGAGAAGTCATTTAACCTCAGCCTCCCAGTATTCTTCATGATAAATATTTGCAATTATGGCACTTTTTCTTTTCACAGTTTGTTGGGTTTTTTTTAGAAAACATTACAAGCATTAAATCCTAGAAATATGTGTAAGTCCTTAAAAACATGCTAAAATCCAACAAATGTCCAAAAGTCCTGCAAAAGTCCTAAAATCTGAGAAACATCCTAACTCGTAGAAACATCCCTAAAACCTAGAAACATCCAAAAATTCAGGAAACTTCCTAAAATCCTAGAAAAATCCTAAAATTCAAGGAATGTCCTAAAATCCGAGAAATCCCTCCGGTATTCTTTATGATAAAATTGTTTGAAATTATTACGCTTTTTCTTGACATTGTTTGGTTTGATTCAGGATTTTTTTTTTTCAAAATCATAACAAAAAAAGAAAATATCTGGAGACGCAAAACATACCTGAGCCGTATAATGAAGGTAACACAGTCGATTATGTCCAGGTTAGCTTATTGACATTACTCATGGGTCTAAACAGCATCAAATCAAAAAAAGGAATGTGTGTTAGTCCTGGAAACATGCTAAAATCGAGACACATCCTTAAACTGAAGAAACATCCTAAAAATCTAAAAACATCCTAAAATCCAAGAAATATCCTTAAATCAAAGAAACATCCCGACATTCTAGAAACATCCTAAAATCCGTGAAATGTTCTTAATCAAGCAACAGATAAAAAAAAAATTTTTTAGTCCACATCTACACCATCTTCTGGAAGCGGAGAAACATACGTCGTTACGTCCCCTTACATGAGGTGGAAGCAGGCGCAGAAAAAACGCAGCCAGAGATGAATCTGTTTCCAAAAAACACTCAAAAAAAACAAGATGGTGCCGAACTTAAGGCTTCAAAACAGCAATCCACAAAGCAATGAGTGAAAGAGCCGTCTGGAGCCGCAGGTTTCCTACCACTTCTGTAGTGGAGTCACAATTTTAGGAGCTCATGGACGAAAACCTTTTGTTCCCTTGGAAAAATTACATTTTCAGTTTTGTCCAGTGCATCATTTTTAAGTTGCAGTTTTATTTATATTCTCTCGAAGTGAAAGTCAGAAACCTGAAACCAGACTGAACGATGCCGATCTCAACAACAAAGAAAATGACACATTCTAAAAATGCAAAAATCTCACTTTGCTTGGATTTTTTCACAGAAATTTTGATTTTCTGACTTTATTCTGGGACTTAAAATAAGATCTTAAGACTTAACAGTTGAAATTATTTTGATTTTTTGAGCCCAAAACCGGAATATGTGCCAAACGTTTAAATGACATCATTACTGTGACACCATGAGGGAACCACCCTCCATTCATCATGTGGAAACGGTTTCTGACAGGACTAATGCAGACCCACAATGCCGTGCAGACCCCCACCCCTGTCCCCCCTCACATATTCCCTCCATCTGTTTTCACTCTCGTCCTCTAATCAGCTCAATTAAGGAGCGTCTTCGTACTCAATTTCCACAACAGTTAACGCGGCTCGCGAGGCGACCGTCAGGCAGCTGATTAGCCGCTCTGAGAAGACTCGCCTCCCAGAGACTCAAATAAATGTCTCATTGAGCGGATGAGGAGAGGGAGGAGGAAGAAATCACCCCAGGAGCAGCAAATATCATCCAGTAATTTGAACATCCTCGAGCATCTGTTAACTGAGAGCGCGAGGCGACCGCCAGCGAGCTGATTAGCATACGACTTGAATTCCAGCGTAAAAATATATTTAATGTGGAGGGAAAGAGGAGGAGGAAATGATGAAGGAGGGAGGGCGGACGAGAAAAAAGGACAATATTGAAGCCGGAGTGGCTTAATCTGTCCTCCTGAGTTTTCTACATACTCGCACACATTAGAGAATTAAAAAAGATAATACACGTTGCACGGCACCTGGCGCAGCAATATGATACCTGAGTCAAATTAGTCTATAATCGCAAATCGATTAACCTCAGAGAGCTTTACAGAATACGACATCCCTCTGTCCTCAGACCCTCACAGCGACTGAGGAAAAACATCCCAAAAAATGCTTAAAGAAGAAAAAAAAAGAGGAGAAACCTCAGGAAGAGCGACTGAGGAGGGATCCCCTTCCAGGACGGACAGACGTGCTATAGATGTTTTAAACAATAAAATGACAGTAGATGACAAAATTAAACATGGGATAAAAGAGAGAGATGCACAGCAACAATAATGTAACATACAACAATAGTAATAGAAATATAATTAATGATAAATGTAATTTATGACAGAATAAATGTTATAGGTTGTTCTTGAAAATGTGTCTCAATGAAATTACCTGTAAAAATAAACATTATAAAAATAAAATAAAAATGTTACATGCACATATTACAGTATGTGGATGTGACAATAATAGTTAGTTAGATCTTTATTTTGCACATGCCAAATAAAATAGAACAAAA
>NW_024627856.1:0-2978 GCF_008729295.1 Plectropomus leopardus | reverse complement strand
CTTCTATCTACGATCTTCAATGTAATATTGACACAAGTGAATTTTATCAAAAACAAGTCATTTTCAATTATTTATGCAATTGTAGATTCATGTTCAAAAACAAGTGTTTGTGTGTGAGCACCGTTGCTAGATGATGGTGAAACCAGCCAGTCGGACACTCCTTGACCAAAAGCAAAATATGGGAAACAACCTTGACTGGGTCTCTCTCTGTGTGTGTGTGTGTGTGTGTGTGAGTGCGTGAGTCTGTGTGTGTGTCAGGCTTGAGTCACCTCTTTTAGCCATCAGTGCTTTATAACACTTCCTGTGATGCTGTTTAAGACTAATGAAAATCTTTTTGCTGCCACATTTCTTTATAAAAACTGATTTTTTCTTACATCCAAAATGTTTTAAATTTGTTGCTATAGAGCATGCACAATCTTTACATTAGACATAAAGAAAACAGCAAGTCAACACTGTTGGGAGGTTTTCAGTGAGCGTTCATCTGCACGCAGGTTAGAGAGAGGGACATCGAGAATGAAGCAGAGACACACAAGACACGAGCATGCTTTGAGTGAATTATAGATGACCTGTGTTGTCTGCCTGTGCTTAACTACAGTAGCTTTAGTTCTTTACCTGTCTGTGTGTGAACCATCCTCCATCTGAAGGCTTCAGGTTCAAGTAGTGAACATTCACGCTGCTGAGCAAGATACTGCATCTGCAGGTGCATTTATACGACTGACCTGCACTCTGGAGTGCCTGCAGACAGCGACTAGAGAGGAGAGATCCTCCCTACAGAGATCAATAAAGTATCACATTGCTTCTTATTTACTGTTCTTATGCTGCAACATCTGTGACACATTTTGCTGCCTCAGGTGTTTTGTACCTATGTAGATGAAATGTGATAGTAAGACTGGGGATGTCGGTTTCAGTTAAATTTGCCATCAATAGCCCGACACCCATTAACCATTAACTATGCAGTAAATTCTTATGAGGAAAAAGTGAAATTACATTAATTACAAGAAGCCTTTCTTTTTAGTGTGGCGCTTCACTCATTGAGCGTTAGCGTCTCATTTCATAGCACTGTCTATTCAGAGATGGTCAAATTTTATTGTTTGCGATGTAAATGCATTTTATTTTATTTTATGTTAATTTTGTTGACAGAGCCAGCCAGTTGTGCTTAAATGCAGAAACACAGTGCCCACTGGTCACCCTCCAGTCGTCACTGGCTTGCTTTGGCCACTCTGCACTGTGCACCACCCAGGTCAGGTGGGAGGGAAGTAAGCTCAGCATAAAAAGCAAGCAAGATGCACAAAATAAATATTGCACATGTCCCAAAGTTATTGCACATTTGTCCAAAAGTCCACATTTGAAACGTCTCAGTATTACCAGGTTTTGACCTATCAGCTCGACTCAGAGAACAGGCAGGTAAAGCAAAGGTTCAGTCACTTGTGGTCTAAAACAGGCAGAGAGCAGGGATGCTGAACTAGAATCAGCTTGACATTGTGTCACCATTAGTGTTGTTCCTGAGGTAATTTTAGTATTTGTTGTAGTTTGATTTTACATGTTAGTTACTGAGTAGGTTCAGTGCTTGGAATCCAGATGAATTAGTGTTGTGTTTAGTCTGCGAATGTTGAGCAGAGGTTAGCGGGGCTGTTACTTTGAGGTGTTAGCAAGCAGAATCAGTATGTGGACTCCTGTCATATTAGCACGATTGGCGAAGTTAGAATGGATGTTTTCCCTCCCTGGGTGCTCCTGGGAGGATAAACAGGCCATCCATAATTAACAGCCGCTCCGCCTGCATTCTGATCCACTCTGCTTTAAAAAGAACAACTGTCACCATCGGTTAGAGAGGGAGAGAGGGGGAGCAACAGAGGAAGTGTGGGAGAGACACAGACACGGAGATGGGGAGATCACGCTCAGGCGAAGATTCCCTCGCTGGATTTGACAGACACCTACACACACTTACACGTACTGTACAAAACACACATGCACATAGACACATGTACGGTTCAGAACATGCAGGCATCAGGTATAGAAACAGACAAACACCATGCAATCGCTTGCACACACACACACACACACACACACACACACACACACACACACACAAAATAAATCTTCATGCGGCCTCTTACTCACACCCAGAACAGCACACTCATTTTGCTTCTGGCTCTGGGATGAGCAGTGAATGGCTTTATAATGTATTTAGTGAGAATACTTTAAACAGTGAAAACAGGAAGCTTCCACTTTATGCTGCTCCTGATACAAGAATACATTTATCAGGAGGTTTTTAAGACTTCAATATATCAGTATATCCCCCTGCTGTACATCCCACTCAGTGTAAACCAAGTTTAAACAGCAGCCTGTTAGTTTTAGTGGAGTTTGTGTCACATCCTCTTAAGCTTATTGAAGCATTTTAACTACTGTCTCACAAAAACTGATGATTTGATCTGAAGCCAGACGTGTTGGAAATAGACACCTGTCACCTGACAGTGAGTTTGTCCGTCAGTTTGTGGGCTCTATGATAGCTAACCATCATTTGGATAACTTGCATTGTTTTGATAATGGTGTTACACTGATCTTGTTTGTTGGTAAAGCCAGCAGGAGTGCAATAGCCAGTGTGGTTTATGGACTGCATGTTCATGAAATCACAGAAGTAATCCCTTTTGATTCAGTAATAAATAAGATTGTTCATCCTCCAATCATTCTGTGTGATCACTAGAAAAAAATGGTGGCATTGTACGTTTCTGCAAACCTAGGATACGTTACATTTGTATGTTATTATGTAGCAGTGACGATCGAGTAATCCCTAAAACTTTACAATTCAACAATGCTATGGCTAATGTGTGGTTAGGTTTAGGCACCAAAAACCACTTGGCTACGGTTAGGAAAAGATCATGTTTTGGCTCAAAATGCTAAATGAAAATACAAGAAAACTACTTAAAAATTGGCAAAACAAACAAACAACAGCAACACAACAGCATGAAAGTTAAAAAAAA
>NW_024627855.1:0-3428 GCF_008729295.1 Plectropomus leopardus | reverse complement strand
AATAAAAAGGTGTGTTTCCCGGGGTGTCCGCGTGGCGTCAGCAGCAGCCGTTTCCCGCGCTGGAGCGGCTCATGTTGGGCCCCGGAAGCGGAAGTTCCTTCCTTTCTCAGTTGGCGCTGCGCAGAGACACACAGAGGTGAGCTTCTCTCCGATCAATCCTCTCTAATCTCGACTCTCAGGTGAACATCTGCTCTCTTTACCTGTCCGCCTGGAACCTGCGCGCGTGCCTCTTGGTGTTGGCGGGGAAATTGTTTGTCGATGTGAATTTTAAAGTCGTTAATTTGGCGTTTTTTCTCGTCGTGTTTCTGTCGGTCCGTTTCCGAGCTGCGACGCGTCGCCATGTTTCCTCCGAGCGGCGGGAGCGCGGACTTTATTGCGTTTAATAAACGAATAAACGATAATCGATAAATGTGCGCAGAGCTGCGTGTTGAAGCCGAACAGGTGAGCGGAGTTCAGGTGAGTCTGGACGCGGCTCCGCTCGGAGCTAACAGGCTAACGGTAGCGTCTTCCTGCCGGTGGTCCTCTATCGATTACCGATCAGTTATTGGCTGAAGTGATTGTCATCAATAACTGTGACGCGCTGTGACGTATAGTGAGTGTTTTTATTAACTGTTTATTAATGAGCAGCCGGTTAACTTCTGTTAGCATCGCGTCTGTTAGCCTCAGCTATGGACACCACGTGACCAGCCGGTGGTGCCGTTGTCGGACGGAGCTGTCGTGAGGACTAAAGGGTTAAAAACAGCTGCGGTGCGGCTGACGGACAGGTGCAGACTCACCTGTGCGGCAGCAGAGCAGCCGGTGCTCACCTGAGCTCTGAGGCTGCAGCACGGGGAGTTAACCCTTCAATGACCGGACAGGTTGGTCAGACGTTAGTGAAACTTTGAGGAAAAAGCATCCAGAGTTCCCAAACTTCGAGACAATACTGTCTAAATGTGGAAAAAAGTCAAACAAAACACGCAAGAAACGAGTTCAAAAACACGAGAAAATTAAAAAAATCACCCAGAAAAAACTCTTCAAAAAGCGCGAGACGTAACGTAAAAAACAGCGCTCACGCAGAGGCCGAAAGATTGAATTTATAATTGTCAAAATCTTTAATTTGTATTAAAAAGCCTGAAATCAGTCAGACATTTTCTCAAAAAATAGTTTTATTGTGAAATCATTTGTTAAATGTTGTGATGTGAATTCGAACAGACTCCTTTGTTTCAATACATTTTGGGCCAAATTCATTTTTGAGGACCGCGTCTGAAAAATCGGCGTTTAATCTTGTGTGTGTGTGTGTTGACCGTCTCCGTCCTGCTTTCATTGAGGAAATTTTAACCCTTTGAGACTCTGACCTAATGTCGGCATTTTAACTTTTTAACCGGGCAGAAAAAAGTTGTGAGTTATTCAACGAAGAAACCTTTTGTTAAAATAAAATAAAATATATTTTGATTGTTGGAAAATTGTTCTTAAATTTAACCGAGAGACAAAAAAAAGTCTCAAACGTCCCAAATTTAAAACCTGCAGCAAAAATGTTTTTAAAGGTTCATTCTGGCGACCGTCTGACTCCTCTCTGCTCCTGCTCTCTCTCCTCCTCAGACAATGGCTCCTCGTAAAGGGAAGGAGAAGAAGGAGGAGCAGGTGATCAGTTTGGGTCCTCAGGTGGCTGAAGGAGAAAACGTGTTTGGAGTCTGTCACATCTTCGCCTCCTTCAACGACACCTTCGTCCACGTCACCGACCTCTCCGGGAAGTAAGTCCTGCTCCTTCATGTCCTGCTCCTCCTCCTCCTCCTTCTTCATGTCCTCCTGCTCTTCTTCCTCCTCCTGCTCCTCCTGCTCCTCCTTGTCAGTGGGTGAAGCGTGAACTCGTCTCAGGACTGAATCAGATTTTGATGTTTGAGTTTGAATAAAATCGATAAAGTCTTTGATTTCAAATTAAAGTCTTAATGAAGAAAAAGTGTTGAATGAATCCTTGTGTGGGCGGGGCTGTGGGCGGGGCTGGGGCTGTGGGCGGGGCTGTGGTCGTGGGTTTTATGAAGGATTTCGGGAGGTTCGTTTCAAATCTTGGATCTCGTGAATGTCACGGTCGTCCTGTTTTAGGCTGTAAATTATCGGCACTTTAATGATTTGTCTGTGAAATTAACGACCGTTACTCATTTGAAAGAAAATCATAAAAACTTCAAACAATACACAAAGTATTTAATCCTCGGGGCTCTGAGTAACGTGTGTATTCATTCTGAACTGGTTATTGATCGCCGTTATCGGCTCGGGATGAGTCGCAGTCTTTCCGTTTTTCCTTCACTTTGTAAAAGTGATGCGAGCTGCGACGCCGGGGCCTGAAGAGTCTGTGTGTGCGTCTTCTGATGGGCGTGTGTGTTTCCAGGGAAACGATCTGCCGCGTGACCGGAGGGATGAAGGTGAAGGCCGACAGAGACGAGTCGTCTCCGTACGCCGCCATGTTGGCGGCTCAGGACGTCGCCCAGCGCTGCAAAGAGCTCGGCATCACGGCGCTGCACATCAAGCTGAGGGCCACCGGGGGCAACAGGTACACGCACACACACACACACACGGATCACTACACACACACACATGGATCAGCACACACACACGAATCACTACACACACACACACACACACACACACACACACACACACACACACACACATATGGATCACTACACACACACACACGGATCAGCACACACACACACACACACGGATCAGCACACACACACACACACGGATCAGCACACACACACACTCACTCACTCACACGTGTGGCAGGTGTAACAGTAGTACTAGTTGTAGTACTAGTTGTAGTACTAGTTGTAGTACTAGTATTTGCCTGGTTGACTTCAGTGTAACTGCAGTTCTTGGAGTAATTTTACTTTGACAGGTAACATTAGTTTAAAGGAGGTTTAAAAATATCGTGATAGTCTTGAAGTACGGCGGTGCGATTTTAGAGTCAGTAAATGAAGGCCGTGTTCGGTCGTGTCTGAGGAAACGCCGAGCCGTCCGGTTTGGCTTCGAAATGAAGTCTAGCTGTTATTCGTGGTTTCTTCCTCCGTTTTAGTCGATGTTGAGTTCTGTGATTTAATCTGTTTCTGTATTTTCTGAGTACTTCTGTGTGTTACTTATACTATACATATGTACTTAAATCATACATTGTTGTAAATGTACATATTTATATTTTTAGATCTTTAGTCGAACCTCTGCGGTTTCCTCCGTTTCCTGTTTTAATGAAGACGCATTTATTTTAACTCTAACTAATTACAAAGTCTGTCTCTGTGTGTCCCCTCTCTCTCTGTGTGTCCCCTCTCTCTCTGTGTGTCCCCTCTCTCTGTGTGTCCCCTCTCTCTGTGTGTCCTCTCTCTCTCTCTCTGTGTGTCCCCTCTCTCTCTGTGTGTGTCCCCTCTCTCTCTGTGTGTGTCCCCTCTCTCTCTGTGTGT
>NW_024627854.1:0-5139 GCF_008729295.1 Plectropomus leopardus | reverse complement strand
TTATATTTATTTAATTTTGTTGCTTAACAAAACCACACATATCATTACTTCTCAGCACTATTTTTCATTTTCTCTTTTTTGTTTGTGTTTTTTTGTTTGCACATTTAGCAGGTTATTTTCCTGTAGCTTTTGAATCATTTCTTGCGCTTTTTTGGGCCATGTTAAATTGCTCGTTGCCTTCTCCCTATATTTATATCCCTATAGAGAGAGAGAGAGAGAGAGAGAGAGAGAGATTGGTGAGGGGATTTATGAGCATCCAGGGCTCACTTTGTCATTCCAACCTTATTATGTGACTGCTGAGAGTCATGGAGCTATATATAGATGTCTATACAGTAAAGGACAGGCGGCACCTAAACACAGCACACACACACAGACATGCACACACACACTTGCCTCTCTTTGCTCTGTTGTCAGAGCGGTGAATGATGTCATCGTGGTGTGCTGGCATCGCTGTGCTGAACACTGCTGTATGAAGGAAACAGCATGGGCTGCTGCAGCTCTCTGCTCTCATGTTCACTACTGCAGTGGAACACCGAGAAGTGCTCAACAGAATACTCACTTATTATTGGATTAAACAAGCAATATTTAACAAATGAGATTTCATCTTTGGATGGCCAAAGATGCAGCTTAGGAATCAAACAAACCAGTGAATAAATGACAGAATGCCTAACAGGAAAAAGCAGATCAGTAGAGGCAAAAACAAATGTATTGCTATGACACAACTGTGAAGAAAGAGAGAGTGAAAAAAAGTTGGAGTTAACCAAAATGACAAACAAAGACAACATGATATGAATCCATCTGTGCTAGAGTGATATCAGTAAAGAAAAAAGTCAATGTGCTGATCCACATTTGAAGCTGAGCGGCTGAGTGAAACAAAGAGCTCAGCCCATGCTCTCTTTGTGTCACAGCTGCTGGCTTCAATAAACAGCATCACACTGACACCTAGTGAATGTTACACCACATTGACCTCCATCTGCCAACATGGAGCTGAAGCTGAATGCTGCTCAGTTGTGTCTGATGTATTCAGATGCTTCAGAACAAGTAGTTGTTACAAACTACAATACAGTAAAAAGACTACATTTAAATTGAAAGTACATCAGCTGAATGTACTTAAAGTATCAAAATAAAATTCATGATGCAGTAGAAAGACTTCTTTCTCTTTAGATTGGAAGATAGGAAAAATAAATATTGAGTAACAATGGAAGTAACTATATACATGTATATGTTTGCTGGTTGATGTCTTCTCTGGGTTTTGGCCTGTGTACTGTGAGTGGCCACACTGAACTTTTTTTACCCTTAAAGTTCCTGATCTTCGAAACCTCTATTTAATGAAATAATCCTAACTCAAGGTCCACTTACTGGCTTTTTCTGAAGCTGTCAACCACATGTCCTGGCCTTCATCAGCAAAGTGATCTTGCCCAGTTGTCCTGGACTTGACTCAGTTGTTATAACTTGATCAAAGTACATATGATGACAGTGATTCATTGTTTCTTTCAGGTAAAACTTCCCTTCCCTGTAGACCAGATCACCAACCTGCCACGCAACGACTTCCAGATCCTCATCAAGATGCACAAGCTGACCTCAGAGCAGCTGGAGTTCATCCATGACATCCGCCGCCGCAGCAAAAACCGCATCGCCGCCCAGCGCTGCCGCAAGAGGAAGCTCGACTGCATCCAGAACCTGGAGTGCGAGATCCGCAAACTGGTATGATCATAACTCAGACATACACACCAGTCAAATCAAACACTGCAGCAAACTACAGGGGTTTCAAAGGAATCAGTGCTTTTAGGAGGCGGAGCACGCCCTCTGGTGGCTATAATGTGAACTGTAGCTCCTCTGTTAAGCAACACTGATTGATCAATCCATGCCAATCATTTCAGGGGTTTTTTTAAGTTTCTGGAGCTGGGTTGATTTGGGATCACATAATGTGGATAAAGACAATCAAAAAAGTCAGCTGTCAGCTGATACTAATTTAACACGTCAAACAGAAATCCCTCAATGCTCCTTTCAATAGGCTGCGTTCAGAAACACTCATTCACAAACTGGACCATACATAAATTCGGAGCACTGTTGGAATGTACCATTCTGTTATCTAGAGCAGTGCACTCTGGGCAATCTGTCTGAAGGAGCAGCAAAACGCTGAATGGAGTGAATGTGTGATGAACTTAAATGTTAGTTAATTAATGGAGAAACAGACCGCTCCGTGGCTTTGAACAACAGCTGTGTGCAGAGCGTCAGACTGGATTTAGGAAGGCAGCCAGAGTCAGAGGGCTGGAGCAGATAGAGCTGTACCATGCTGACTCTGCTTTGCTCCGTGGCTGTCGTCATGGAGACAAGAGACAGTTGACAAAAGTGGGATTGAAGGATCCCAAAAACAGAAAAAGAGAGCTGAACCAAGTAAAACGGTGCACACAGCTCGACAATGAAATACATGTTCATGTGTGAGAGGTTGGGCAGTGGTTACTCCATATGTTGAACTAATATGGATGTCCAAGTAACTTTTCACATGACACAAACTGCAGTCTCCAGTCTAAATGCTGCTATAAGGAGGGCTTGATTTATTTATTTACATTTTGCATTTACCAATCCAGCAGCGTAGATGGATGATACACTGGTGGCGTTTTGTTCATGTGTGTTGACATCAGTCATAGCCTCTGATTCAGTAGGTGATGTCATTGTACAGTCTGCATATATCAAACTTGATGTTGTCCCCAAGTTTATTAAGATCCATGTCAGACAGTGTAGCTGCACTAAACATTTTTAAGACTGCAAAAGTCTCAGTCTGCAGGAGGCTTCAGGAGAAACAGTGAGCAGCCACGGTTGCTTTGATGTCAAACTCAGCCACTGACCCGCTGATGCTGATGTGTCTTTTGAACTCAGGTGTGCGAGAAGGAAAAGCTGCTGAGCGAACGCAACCAGCTGAAGGTTTGTATGTCCGAGCTGTGGCAGAACCTGTCTTTCCTCTCACAGCAAGTGTGCAGGGAGGTGCAGGGCAGCCAGCCGCCACCTGTCTCCGCCAGCATCGACCTCACATCCAACCCGCCATCGCCTTCTTCTGACGGGGGCTCCTTCTCACGGCCCAGGTCACCTGCGTCACAACACAGCGACATTGCGTTTCTGTCTGACAGGGGTCCCAGTCAGGGGGGGCTGGAGGATAGGCAGGCGGGGGTGGAGGTGTCAGGTGTGGGGCAGGAGAACCCCGAGCTGGTGCTGGGATCCACGGAGGAAGTATGTAGCCCCACTGTAACAGTGGACTTCTGTCAGGAAATGACTGAGAA
Organism: Plectropomus leopardus; assembly: GCF_008729295.1. NCBI lineage: Eukaryota > Metazoa > Chordata > Actinopteri > Perciformes > Serranidae > Plectropomus > Plectropomus leopardus. The sequence continues at coordinate 1,861 of NW_024627854.1, read as the reverse complement.
ATGCACCACAGAGGAACAGAAGAGACAGAACTGTACTTAGAGTCTGGTGGCTAACACTTTAGTCTGTGACACACTCCTACTCGTCTTGATATTTGAAGTATTTTTTGTTTGTTTTTGTAATGGATGACACAAGCGTTGTCTTATCAGCAATACTGTTCAACAGGTATTTTTTGGACTGGCGATCAAACAAAAGCACTGGCAGCTTTCCCTCTCTTTCTTTCTGTCTCTGTCCCATCCTTCTTCTTCCTGTCAGCTCTCCTCCCTAATTTAGTGCATCATGGGAGGTTCAACTCAGGAATTCCTCAGAATGATCACCAGTGTCCCTGTTAACATGTACATGCACTTTACTTTACAGTCCTGTCAAATCTTGACAGTTACTTCTCTACACACAGCTGATTTGTAGTAAATATAATGAATCATGTAGTAATGTGTACATTATAACAGGTCATATTTGACCTCCGAGTCTGACTTGTGGCGGACTAAAGCACTGGTTCATTGCATTTAGTAAAATGTACTTTTTGTAGTTCTCTCTGAGAGTGAGATGTTCAGATGGCACCTGTTTCTGTCAATTCAGAGTCTGACAGGGAGTTTGAAGATGAGTATTAAATTGACCATCCGCCAACTCCAACCAAGCCCGTCAGCAGCCAGCAACACATTCTCATCCCAAATCGTCACATATCGCAGCTTTGTCAGCAGACATCTGCGTCTACATATTACATTTTAGGTATCTATAACACACAAGACATCTCACCTCACTCTAAAAAGCAGAACAAATGTGTTGGAAGATGTTGAACTGATCAATCACCTTACCTTTTGTCACATGACTTTTTATCGATCTGGTAATTGTTGAGTGACACAGGACTTTAAAGTAAAATGTGACCAAAGGTGTGTATTTGTAAAATTTTACATTCGATGAAACGGTCAAATGAACTCTCATTATGCAAAGTTTCTTTTGTCAAACTTCACTTGTACTTTTTCTTGTACTCAGATGGATGTTTTTACACAATTCTCTTCTGCCTTTTTTTCATATCTGCGCTAAGAGACAGAACTACATGACAAAGTTGAAGCACTGCCCAGCACCTCCAAGAGGTGACACCTGGCATCCAATACGAGCACACGCATTGTGACGCTGGCACCTAAAGCCCGAGCCAGTCAAAGCGTGTCCAAATGAATTAAAGGACCACACCGGTGTCCATTTACATTTCTGCTCATCATTCTCCAAAGCATACTGCAGTTTCTCAGTTGATTTAATTAATTTACTCTTAATCAACATGCAGAAAACTGAAAAAAAGGGTTTCTGACATGACTGTGTCTTTTGCTTATAATTATAGTAAAAATGGGGACAGATTCCAATTGGTACAATTCCTTTACATTTCAATTAATTGGTAGCGTAAACTGTCTTCTCCAAAGCAAACAAAAAATGTAAATGATGTCTTTTTACTTGTAAATGGCATGCAAGCATACAATTCAGCAAATATGAGAAGCAATGTTTCTAACATTTAAACTGATCTTCAGTCTTTTTCTAGATATTACAATGGTAGCAGTTTATCAAGAAAATTCCCGAGGTTATTGTCTTGTATGAACAGGTTATTATCTTTTTGTGTACACCTTAATTGTCTTGTGGGAAAAAGTTATCTTGTTGGGAACAAGTAACTATCATGTGGGAACAAATAATGTTTTGCTCACAACTTAATTATCTTGTGGGAGAAAGTTATTATCTTTCGAGCTCAAAATAGGATGTTGTGGAAACAAGTTATTATTGTAAGTTAAAATCATCTGGGAACAAGTTATTATCTATTGTGTACACCTTATTTATCTTGTGGGAACAAAATAGGTTTTGCACACTTCTATTATCTGCGTG
>NW_024627853.1:0-1450 GCF_008729295.1 Plectropomus leopardus | reverse complement strand
TTAGACTTATTGTAGGAGCTGAGCTGCAAATTCACTGATTACACTCAAATACACAATCTGGACTACATTTAGGACACATGCATCAACACACACACAGTTATCACAACATGGAGAGTGAAAGAGACAAACAGTCACTAAAGGGTTAACTACTCACTGATGAGTATGTTGGCAGATGTCCACTGAGTGCTGCCGTCCGTCCCTCGGTCCCCTCGGTCCACCTCGGTCCTCTCAGTCTCGGTCCACCTCCACCTGACACATTAAATCCAGCCCTACTGCCGTTGGAGTGTTGAAGCTGCGTTCACCGCGACCCCGACACACAGTGACTCAGCACTAATGACTCAACGTCACCGCTGGAGCCTGAAGCCTCGTCACACACACACACACACACACACACACACACACACACACACACACACACACACACACACACACACACACACACACGGTAAAAGGTCCGTATCCAAAAAGGCGTTTTTTTAAAATCAGATTCAGGTCTCAGCAGGACTGGCTTTAATGCTCTCTAATACTTCACTGTTACTCTGAATATGACAGTAACGTCGTAGTTTCCGACTGTTTCCGCTTTATTCATAGTTTTATAAACATATTTTATTTATTACTTTCTTATTATTTAATCTAGGTGACTCTACACGGACAGCAGTTAACATTAATGCCACATTACGCTTTATATGTGATCAAAATTTGATATTTAACCCTTTGAAACCTGAATAAATTGGTTTGACTTCTTTAAAAAATATAAGGGAAAATAAAATGAAGCAACTAAACAAAAACTGAGCAAGAAATTAGTAAAACAAAAAAAGAAAAGTTTAAAGAAATTACATGAAAATAAGCAAAAATAAAAACAATCAAGAAAATGAAGCGCTGAAAAAAGACAATTTTATGTTTTTCTATCACATAATTTTGAATATAAAATTCTATAATTGTAAATAGTGTTTTCCCTTTATTTTGGAGAGTTTTTCGATAACCCTCCCCTCCTTTTTAAAGACACTTTTAAGGTCATTTTCTTGCAGCGTGTCACTAATTTCTTGCTATTGATGTGAAATGTTTTGCTAAGTTGGTCATTTTCCTTTTTCATATTTTAGAGAGAAATTAAAATCATTCGCTCAGTTTTAAAGGGTTAAATAGCTGTTAAAGGTTGTGAACGCAGCACAAGAAAACTGATGTGGATCCAGGTTTCAAAGGTTTCAAAGGGTTATGAAAGTGATCATTCGGAGATCGTGGTTTCGGGAGATAACGTTGCGAAAATATAATTAAACAATAAAATTAATTGAATTGTATGAAGATAAAGTGCTGCGTTGAACGAGTGTGAAAGGCGGGAAAACTCCGCTGCCTCACAGAAGCAGATCCTGTTTTTCTTCGGCGTTTCTTAAAAAAATGATGAAGCGATTAAATTTTAAAGTTGGCAGCCGTGGACGTCTTTAATGGAGACAGC
>NW_024627852.1:0-3371 GCF_008729295.1 Plectropomus leopardus | reverse complement strand
GGTATCCATTCCCGAACCTAGGTGAATGCTAGCGCTCTTGATCATAGCCCTCATCAGTTCGGTAAGGCTAGGGGCGCTACAGATGGTTAGGATTAGGGGAAGGAGGCACATGGTAAAGTGTATTAAAAAACCCTTAACATTCACTTGTGAAGCATCCACCAGACTGCCGCGTCAAAGTTGTTTTAGACCCATCCACCACCCCTGCCACCCACCTATAGGTGCCCTCATGCTCCTCATATTATGTCGTCACCACCGGCATTTTAACCTGATACCCTCCTGCTGCATTTCAAGCTCACATGACAGGTTCCATCTGGTCCCGTTCTCAAGTGACACCACCTGAGCACATATCAGGCGGATGTGGCAGGTGCCCTCCGCCAGCATATAGTAAGACTGCGACTGGTTATGTCCGGATGCATTCTCAGCTTACGCCTTCCAGCAGTGTTAATGTGCACATGAGAGATGCCCTTTAACGTCACACACTTTAGCCAAAAGCACTGACAGAGTGGCACTATCTAAGAGTTAGGAATGAGAATGGTTTGGTCTAACACATTCAGGTTGCAGACGTAAAGTGTTTTCATGGTCTATAGATTACAATAAAGTGCCTCTTATATAGCCTGAGGATCAACAGCAATGGCGTTCTTTTCCCTGCTGTTCCATGCCAAAACTGTTACAGGGTAGGACTGAGATGTCAGTAGCTAATAGATGGTGGCAGTACAGACAATCATCAACAGCAAGGTAACAAATACACACATGCAATGTTACATTAGAATGTTTATTAATCTGTCTGCCATGTTGTAAAAATTCTTCTGCTGAACTCTGGGTCCAGGATTTGCTTAATTAAATCATAGACAGAATTAGATTAATGAGTAATGCCATCACTGTCTCTGGGTACATTGCCATAGTCTCTCTGTGTGTGTGTGTGTGTGTGTGTGTGTGTGTGTGTGAGTGCAATTTGATTTGATTTTAAAGCCACTTAGTCTCAAAGACAAATCATCTTTGCTGTTTCACTTTTGGCACACTGCAAGCAGAATCTGACCTCTCATCAGTCAAGTCATGTTAGCAAGGGCAGAGCAATTGCTTATCCTTGAATTAGTAATAATTGGATTATCTTTGACTAATCAATGTTTCTATTCTCTTTATCTGCCTACTGTTGTATGTCGTCCTCTTTCCATCTCTTTCATGTTTTCTCACTTCTTTTGTTTTTTTTTTTTTCATCTCTCTGTTCTGTCTTTTTTGTGGTATTGACATTATTGACGTATTGACAATTCTTGGAGCTGCGTTCATGGGGACGGTAATTAGGACTCCAAAGGCAGACCGGTCCCCAGAACCCCACAACCCCAGAGCCCCAGAATTCAGAATTCCCCAGATTTTCAGACCTAAGCCTGTGCCCACATGGCTTGGTTAGCCAGAAAAACCAATGTCATGTGACCTTGCGTGTTCTATTCCCAGGTTGTCAAATACCGTCACTTTATTGTGTCCCTCACTGTGTAATATTGACCCCGAATACAACCTTTGTGGTCTCTATGACATGCACCAGGCTTTTAACTGATTCCAACATTGACCCATCTGCGGCAATATCGGATGCTCAGAGCAACTGACATACTATATAGAGCAAGAAAGTCCACCTAAGGAGGGAGGGGAAAATAGGTGTTGGGCAGTGTAGTGGCCAATGCATTATGAAGGTAATGCATTTTTAGTGCATTACAAAAATAATGCATTACAGTAATATTATACTTTTTTGGAGTAACAAGTAATAAAACACATGAACAACAGGATTTAGGATAATAATTAGGGCTGACAAATGATTCATTTTTTAAATTGAAATTAACTGCAGAATAGTTAATCATGTTTAGTCACATGTTTTAATCATAAAACATCAAATCAAAATAATTTTCAATACCATTATTTTGAGTTTCAAAACAGTTTTGATCTCTATATTAATGAGGAAAAGCAATTCTCGCCAGATTGTCTTGATAAGGAATCAAATTACAGCAAAAACCTGCATGGGACTAACATGAAGTAGGCATGTCTGTAAATGGGAGACTCATGGGTACCCACAGAACCCATTTTTATTCAGATATCTTGAGATCAGAGGTCAAGAGACCATGCTATGGCAGATGCTGCACTAAACCACCTGTCCATCTCACGTTCCATTCTTTTTTTTAAAAAAAAAAATTTATTTCTTTTTATTTTTCTTTTTTTTTAAAGATTATTTTCTGGGGATTTTCCCTTTATTTATAGGACAGCTGTAGAATGACAGGAAATGTGGGAGAGAGAGGGGGAATAACACGCAACAAAGGACCACAGGCCGGAATCAAACCTAGGCTGCTGCAAAGGCCTTGGCATATGGGGCGCACACTCTAGCAGGTGAGCTTTCTTTTAGGAGCTGAGTCCAGCACCCTGGAATAAACTTTCCGGGGGAGGCTAGGCAGTGTAATGCCCTGATAGTTGGAGCACACCGTCCGGTCCCCTTTTTTTAAAAATGGGAACCACCACTCTGGTCTGCCACTCCACAGTCACTGTACCCTACATCCACACAACATTAAACAGGCATGGCAGCAAAGATAGTCCTACAATGTCCAGAGCCTTCAGCATCTCAGGGCAAATCTCATCCACAACTGGCGCCTTGCCACTGAGGAGCTTTTTGACCACCTTAGCGATCTCTGCCAGGGATATGGATGAAAGTCCCCCCAAGTCCTCAGACTGTGCCTCCTCCACAGAGGACGTGACGACTGGGTTCAGGAGTTCCTCAAAGTGTTCCTTCCACTGCTCTACAATATCCCCAGTCCGGGTCAGCAATTCTCCTCTCCTGCTGAGCACAGCCTGAGACAAGCACTGCTTTCCCTTCCGGAGACGTCTCACGGTTTGCCAGAACTTCCTTGAGGCCCACCAAAAGTCCTCCTCCATGGCCTCCCCAAACTCCCCCCACACCCGAGTTTTTGCCTCAGCTGCAGCCCTCCTGGCCAACCGATAACTGCTTCAGGAGACTCCCAGGCCAAGAAAGCTCAAAAGGCCTCCTTCTTCAGCCTAACAGCCTCCCTCACCACTATTGTCCACCAGCATGTCCTCTGGTTGCCACCACGACAGGCCAATGACCTTCTGACCACAGCTTCTAGCAGCCGCCTCTACAATGGATGTTTTGAAGTCACTCACTCAGATTCCATGTCCCAAAACACCCCCGGGATGCACGAGAAGTTCCTCTGGAGGTGTGAGTTGAGGAGCCAGCGGATAGAGGCCTCCAACAGACGTTCCCAGTTCACCTTCACTGTAGGAGCCAAAACACCCTGGATGTTATTATGGGATAGGCTTTTATTTTATTTCTATAGGTTGTTTGCCTACAGCCATAGCCTACTTCGGATAGTGAAACCCAG
>NW_024627851.1:0-2211 GCF_008729295.1 Plectropomus leopardus | reverse complement strand
AGAGAGAGAGAGAGAGAAATGTCCAGAAAACAACATACAAAAATCATGTTAAAGAAAAAACAACAAATTTCAGAATTTTTGGAGGTCATGTATTGTTTCATTTTTTTAAAACTTTTCTTTTTTGATTATTTTCAAGTAATTTTCTTGTACCTTTTTTTCTAATTTTCATATGAATTTTTCGACCAAGGGTTAATTAACAAATATGCAAACACCCACATACCCAAATCAAATATCTACAATTTTACATTATTATTTACAGAAAAAGAGGAAGATAAACTAAGAAAACACAGACAAATAAATAAACAGTGACTCCTGTTAAAAACTGGTGATTTTCAAACCCCGTCTTCATCCCTGTACTTCGTAAAAATCATGTTTTTATACATTATTTTAAACTGATTTATGGTTGAACGTTGTTTTAGCTACATTTTCCCCTTAAATTGTAACCCTCCTCTCGATCACTGAATAATTTTCTGCAGGTAGGTTATTTTTAGCCTTAAACATTAGTTGTGCCGTTCAAAATCTGCAGATTTGAAAAATTTTGACTGTAAGAACAACGAGTTTCTGTACATTAAAACCTAATAAAAAACTATTTGTCACAATGTTTTGACACTTAGTTGTCAAAACATTATGATGCATGAACTTAAAGATTAGTGTTTGCTGATATTCTGGCATTTCTTTTTCTTGTTAAAAAACAAGTAAAGAAAGAAACAAACAGTAAACCTTTTATGATCTGTTATCCAGTATTTCGTATTTAAAATCAGACTTGTTGTGTGGTGAAAAATCCCAGACAACGACTGATATAATACTAGGAGGTAATAATTAAAAAAGAAATAAAAATAAAAAATATAATAAAATAACAAACACTCATGCATACATTTTGTGTTCTTTATATTCTATTTTCATTTTATATTTCAATATTGCTTCTATATTTTTTATCTTACTTCTTATTCTATGTAAAGTTACTATTTTTATTCGTCCTCTATGTTAATTGTTTTGCACCAAAACACAAATTCCTTATATGTGTCAATGTACTTGACAATACAACCTGAAAAAAAAACCATCAAACATTATCCTGGTTCACTGCACGTTCACTTTGGCTTCACTGAGAAAACAGAAAGTCAGTTTAGTGACAGAGCATCGGGCGGCAGCTGACCTGGAGTTGGACTGGAATCGCCGGTTGATTGACCAAACCTGAAGGAAAAGAGCAGAATTATTTCAACATGGCAGAGTGCATTTACGCAAAGTACGAATCCACATTTCGGGTATTATTTTTTTATATCATTTTCATTTTTAAATAACAAAAAAAAAGCAGTGATGCACGATGATGATTATTTCTACCGATACCGATAATTTCCAGCTTCTCGTGGCCGATAAGATGCCGATAACCGACAATGTCTTTTTGTTTGTTTTTCATGACCTGAGGGTAAGAAAGGCTGAGATGTGGTGAGTACAGATGAATTTAATTTGTGCATTTTTCATTTTTAAGAGCAAATCAATTTCATTTATATATTTATTTCCCCTCTTATCTTCTTATAATTCGCACATCCCTAAAAAAAGTAAATAAACATTGCCATTTTGGCACAGTTTTAGTTTTTCTTAAGAGACTAACTTTCATTTAATCACCCCAAAAAACACAAACTTTCTAGTAAAGAAACACAAAGTGCACCCCATCCCACTTAAATTGAACAAGTTAGGCTACTTTTTGATTGGCCATAATGTGTCATTATGACGAACGCCGGTTCAGTCGGTTTGCGTTAAATCAAATCCCGTTAAAGCTTCGTCACTGGAACGAACCTGCAAAACCGGAAATCGACCAAACTCTTCTGCACAGAAAAACTGAGCTGCAGTAAAAGTAAGTAAGTAGTGATGGACCTTTACATCAGACTGAGTTTGAGTTTTACTTCTCACCTTTTCTAATTTTTAAAAAAAATCCAAATGAGGGTGTCTGTGTTGTTTTGGCCCATCTGACTTTTTTAGTGATGTTACTGCATCCCCAAATCTCAGGAGTAAACTGTTATCATTACTCAGAGGAATGATGGCAAATACTACAAAAATAAAATGGTAATAATACACTGGAAGTACCCTTTAAACAGAGTCAGAGGAGCGTGCTGCTGAAGTCTTACCTTGCTGCACGAATGGCCTTTTTGCTTTCAGCTGATGCGGGAAGGTTGAAACGTTCAGCTCTCTTCTGTAGTCTCTGCTCGACAAAAC
>NW_024627850.1:0-1890 GCF_008729295.1 Plectropomus leopardus | reverse complement strand
AAACATTTTTTGTAACATAATTTAAATATAGAATTATAATAATTATGAATACAGCCATTTTTCTTTTTTAATTTCACCCTCTAAAAAACAAATAATAACGTTTGACTCCTTTTCTTGTCACCTTTTACTAATTTTTCTGCAGTTTGCGTGACATTTCTTCCAAAGTTGCTCACTGCTTTTTCACCTGTGTGTTACAGAGAAATCAAACCGATTAGCTCAGGTTTCAAAGGGTTAACCAGTGTAACAGAGCCCTCATTGAACGCCTTCCTCCGCAAACATGATTGTTTATTAACCTCCAGTACAGTAAGCTCTAAAATATGACCAACTGCTCATCCTCTGTTAACCTCCGCAGTACTGTGCTTCTCTCTGTCTGATGCATTTATGGTGAAAAAAAACATCGCGTTCATGCTTTGACTTGTTTTCCATCTGAACGATATTTACACTTTGACCGGTTTGTTATCCAGTTCATAGTTTGGCTCATTTGCTTTGTATTTTTGTATGTTTCATGAGATCTCAGTGGGGACAATAATTGCATTGCAACAATGTAACTAAGTAAACGGGGTTGTTAAACATTGCATTGTAGGTAGGCTATGTATGTCTTTATAATAAAAAAAAATCAAATAATATACTGTATGTCATAAGCCACTTTCAGTTGTGTTTATTAAAGTTGGTTAATTGGTTAAAAATGTTTTATTTTTTCAAATCTTGCATTATAATTATTTATCAGAGGGGGAGGGGTGGTGCAAAAAAGTGAAAGCATGTTAAATAATTATGTAATCATAGTTTTTGTTGTTCGGCAAATTTCATGTGCTTATCATTCTTTTATTTTTGATATTTTTGGCTTTGTTCATGGATATGGCATACATTTTGGCAAGATTGTGTATTTTTGCTTAATCTGTGAATTTCCAGCTCAGCTCCTACAATAAGTCTAAAATGCAGCGTGGAAACTAAAGTTACGTTCAGACTGTTAAGAGAAAAAAATGCTCCATTGAAACCCATTCAAACTGACATTTTTGATCCCACAGCCATCAAAGCTTAAAAATATGCTTTTTATTATTTCTGGGTGTCATTCTGGGCTTTTTTCCTTGGAATTTGTAATTTTTACTATTTTCTACCTGATGATGTCATTTTTACCAAATCTGGCATATGGAGAAAATAGATGCTATTTCCACTAGGTGCACTGTCACAATCAACGTTGCTGAAACCACTGACATATCCCACACTTTAATTAAAACAAAAAATCTACTTTACATGTAATATATTGAAAACAATTCATTTTTTGTGTTTTTGTGTTTCTTCATCTAAGTACAGTGACATTATGACAAAAAACCTTGAGGTTAAAATTCTGAAAAATATGAATATTTGATATTTATTATTAGGACTTATGTTGGTTAAAAAAATAAACAATGAAGGTGGAAAATAATATTAATGTGTAATATTTTTTAAAACTTGATTTTGAAAAGTGGATTTTGTGAGCAGAGGAATATGAGTGTGTGTAATATTAAAGTGATCCCAAAGGGTTAAATGGAAGCATTTTGTAATAATTTTACAGTTGATTTTTAAAGAAAACATGCCGCCAAAATTACAGTTTATCACAGCTGGAACTGAAAAAACAAACAATGAAAATATTATGTAGGGCAAATGGTTGTGTCAGGAAAAAACATCAAATTTTAGATTAAAATAGTGATATTCACTCAAAATAGCCTGATTCAACATGTCTTATTTTAAATTTTACCCACAAAAAAACCCAAACTTATTATGAACTAACCATCATGTATGACAAGAACTAAAAAAATAGAAATACAGCTTTTATTTATGATTTATTTATTTATTTATTTATGGTGGAGGGAAAGTCATGCATCTTCCCAAAATCACTCAGGGAGGCTCAGG
>NW_024627849.1:0-1593 GCF_008729295.1 Plectropomus leopardus | reverse complement strand
TAGTTTTCATAATAATTACCTCACATGTCAGTGTGCTGCAGCTGTATCATCCAGACAAACCCAGCCAAACCTTTCCTGCACCTGACAAAGGACGATGATGAGAACGTGTTAACGTGTTGGGTCCTCCTTTATGTTGAAGTGTAAAATGATAAAAGTCACATTGAGAAAGCAGCTGATGGCGACTCTGACTGCGAGTCAGCGGGCAGGCTGAGTCTTGTCCTCTCTGTCTCCCCACCCTGCACACTGATTTAAAAGCAGACTGTTCTCACACAAACACACTCACCTGCAAGTGTGCGTATCTGCAAAAGTGTCCACGTATGAAACCATGATTACCACAAAAACATAGTTAATTAACTTAAACTTTTAGGGTCCTAATTAATTTTACACACACTCATGGTGCTCTGTACACAAAAAAATCAGGCTATCGAAAATTTGATACATTTATATTATTTTCTACTTTCATTGAGTTTGTTTTTTTTAACCAACATCAGTCCTAATGATAAATTTCAAATATTCAAACATTTTTAGAAAAAAAAAAACAGAACAAAAAATTTATTATTTTAAATATACTTCATGCTAAGTACTTTTTTTGTAAATATGGTCAAAATCATCATCAGGTGGAAAATGGTCAAAATGACAAATTCAGAGTCAAAAGCCCAGAATGACACCCAGAAATAATACAAGTCCTGTTTTTCTTTTGATGGCTGTGGGATCAAAAATGTCAGTTTGAAAGGGTTTCAATGGAGCATTTCTTTTATTGTAAATTTGTATAGATTCTTCTCGCCGCACTCTGCATTCATTTTATCCTTATTTTTGCGAGTTTTCTGAGAGCTTACACTTAAAAAATAAAAGTACGACCCTGGAAGCAGTGGAGTGTAGTTCAACCGACGACATTTAAATAACAAAACAAATCAGTAATATATGTTGATATGCAATATTATATATAGTGAGAATAGTGAAAATAATTCTACGTGCACATGTATTTTATGGCCTCACATCACTGTAATCTACAGAGCTGCGTCTGTTTAAAGGTACAATATTACGACCTCCTCCGGTTGTTTGACACCGGTCCTTTGATGTGTGGAACCTTTTGACTCCATTTATTGGCTGTGTTTATGCCAACAACAGGTCACATTGAGGTATGAGGACAGAGACATTTTCAATGTTTGAAACAGACAAATCTATTTTCATATGTAAAGTGAGAATAATTAAGCTTTTGGCCAATCCTGTATTCCAAAAACCATCTGTATATGCTGTTTACTTGCAACAGAATGGAAATTTAATCAAAAAAAATGTATCTGCAAAGTTGGTAAAATGTTAACAGACAATGTCGTTAATTAATTTGACAGAAAATATTATTTTTTTAACAAAAGCATGGTTAAACTCACTGATGGTTATGTTTAGGCACCCAGAGCAGCGGCACCGTTACATTAACATTTTTGGGTGATTTGTCACAAAATGTGACAAGAAAATGACCATACTTAGTTGTTTTATTGTTGTTTTTTAAAGAAAACTTGGAAAAATGTCCAGAAATCAAATTACTATAATTTTAATTCCAAAATTATTTTTTGGAAAAATTATAAATATATTTTT
>NW_024627848.1:0-2763 GCF_008729295.1 Plectropomus leopardus | reverse complement strand
GGGAAGACATACTATAGTAAGACATTCTTTTGCAGCATACTGTACATAGAGGCGCGCCATAGCATAGCATGTTGAAAAGAAGGCCATAAAAGCCCACAGTCATAAAAAGGCATGTTGAAAAACTGGTCAAAAATCGCATACTATAGTATGGCAAAAATCTCAAATTTTGACATGTCAAAAAAATGGCTGAAAATCGATTATCATAATTCATAAAGATGCGACATAGTATGGTGTGTTGTCTGAAATTGCCCCAAAATGTCATGGTATAGTATGACTTTTGTATGCCATAAAAAAAAAAGGTTAGCTTATAGTATCTAAATCCTGCATGATGACACAAAGTTAGGCAATCCATAGTTCCAGTGCTACCACTTTTGCTCTCATTTTCTTTCTTTCTAGGTACAGAACCGATGAAGTGGAGGTGACGTGGAGAGACTGATCATGCCACGGGTTGTTGCAACTGTCTGTTATGTTACTCCACTGACCATGTACTGCAATATGGGAATATTAAGCATTTTTCTTGAAATGTGTCCAGATTTTTTAATTTAAGATTCTTTTCCTTCATTCTTACTTACTTTCCCCACTGACCTTAGTTCTGCTTAAAGTTGCACATGGCAATGTCACTCTTTGGTACGTGATCTCCTGAGATGCAGTTCCATTTCCAAATTTAATGATTTGCTACCCTTAATTTTTCAATATTTCTACACAATTTAGTGGTGGTAAATTTAAAAAAGAGGTTCTGGCGAGTTACACTATTAATAGTGATCAGCAGGATTGTGCATTTCCTAAAATAGCAAAGGCATGACCTACCCCACTCTGCCTTTAATAGGCTTTTGACATTACTACGCTAGCCAATGTCACTTTTTGTACAAACCCAACCAACAAAATCAAAAAGTACTAACCGATCAGAGGGAGTTAGGTGGCTCATGTCTTCACTATCCTTGGCAACGCCAATTAACTATCTGCACACAGTAGGTCCCTGATGGTCACTGCTCACCTACAACAAAGCTGAAAACGTTAGTGCAGCTTTTCATTTTGAATATTTCTGGCTCAGAAAACTGGGGCACGTTAATCTGCAATCAATGTCTATCATTTTGCTACAGTTTACATGTTGATAAAGTGCTTCTGGAAAGAAACGCGCTTAGAGGTAAGGATTCTCTCATTTGGCAGGATGTGTTGCCCAATTAGCAGTGACGTGTATAGAAACCAAATGATAGCAGGTCTTTACTTTTTTTTTTTACATAAAGTCTTTGTTATTTTACATTTTTCTTCTTTTTCTCTGGGTTGAACGCAGCTTGTGGTAAAAGATTTACTGATTACTCGGTTACAAATTGGTTTCAGGTATCATGCTCTTGTAATCGTCGGGGAGGGAAACATTAACAGAAATGTGATATTTAGTCTCATCAGTATGTGCAGTAAATCTGAACTTCAAACAAAAACAAGAGGATCAAATCGGAATTTTTCAAGTTTATTCATTTTTATTAAGCAATACTGTTCACTTACATTCCTCCTATTTCTCCAGTGTAATTTTTTTTTTATTCAATAAATTTTCTTTTCAAAAATCAACATACTGAACATGGTGAGATCCCTCATGGATTCATGGGTAACATTCGCCCGATTAGGGAACCAAATAAAAACAACAAAAACAAAATGGACACAGCATTAAGATCTGACAGGGGTAAAGGGTGAACACAACTGTGCCTTTGACTGCACCCCTCTGTAAACTGAAGACACGGATTCACAAGTCCTCTGCATACATTAACCATAAAACTCAAGCAGGTACAAGACATTCTTCTGTTTGTCATTGAGAAGGGGGATATTAGAAATCACTCTGGTGAGGGTTTTTCGCACACAGGGATTGGTCACAACAAATTTAACAAAGTGCTTGATTGACCACTCGCTTTACAGAGGACAAAGTGATAAAATGCAGCTTTCAAAAGGAAGAGGATTAAATTACAGCTCCTTGGAGATTGTTTAAAAAAAAAAAAAAAAAGACCAGCTCTACACATACAAGCTAAAAATGGTAATGAGAGGCGATGGAAACAGGTCTGATTAATTAAGGCAGGCTTTCTGTAAGGCGTTAAAAAAGTCCATTGCTGTAAGATCTCAAAGGAGTTAGTCCAAAGTGTCTCAGTGTGGCTTTGCGTGAAGACATCATCCTGAGTGCAGTGTGTGTGAACGGGACTCATAAATTTGTCCATCTTTACGTGTTTTAATGTGCATGTAGGTGTGCTGTATATGTGTTTATGTATGCTTTGGTTTCTCACACTGCTAGGCTGGGTGTTCCTGGGTGTCCTTGTACCAGACCACCTTTTTTGGAACTGCAAAACAGAAAAGGGACAAAAACAATGTCAAGGAGAGAAGTTTTCAGAAATATTTGAACACTTACAACATTTGAGTGGCTCATTCACCACTCATATTACCAGAATATTCTCCCTTTGATGCAGGTCATGTGAACAAGTATTCTGAATTTAGTCTCTTGATTGATACACGTGATTTAAAATAAAAATTATTCTGATTCATGCAGCAAGAGAATTACTCATCCATATTATCCATAGTATAGTATGTTGAAAAAAATGCCATAGTATGTTGCCAAAAAAAAGGTCACAGTATGGTATGTAGCAAAAAAACAAATAAATCATGGTCACCAAATCAAGTCACCTAATATGTCATAGTACTGTACGTCGCTATAAAAGCCACAGTATATGTTGCAAAATAATATCAAATGTACAGTATGCTGCAAAAGAATGTCTTACTATAGTATGT
>NW_024627847.1:0-3507 GCF_008729295.1 Plectropomus leopardus | reverse complement strand
TTGTTGTTGTTGTTGTTGCCACACACGCGTCCCGCACGTTTCTGCACGCGTCAGAGAGCGTGTGAGCGTCGAGATGACGACTGTTTGCCTGATGGAAATAATTCAATCATAAATGAGGAGAAACGCTTCGTTTTCAGTATTTAAAATGAGAAAAAGTTAAACTCAGCAAACGCTGCGCGAGCATTCGCTCCCTCACATCTGCATTATCGATTCGACAGGCAATTATTTTAATGATTAATCCGGCAATCATTTTATTATTTTCCAAAGCCCAGAATGATGTATTAAAACATCCAACATGATGATGAAGATGAAGACAGTAACCGGGTGACGGTAACAGCACATTTTGTGCCTGTGAGTGATATTTGAGATTCTGGTCCCGGTGCTGCATTACACTGTCAATCATCTGACACCTAACGAGGAAACAATTAAGCGCAGCTGTCAGAGAGATCACTGCGGAGCGCAGTCAGTCACGGAAATCTGCCATAACCCGACCCTGAAACCCGACCCTGAAACCCGACCCTGAAACCCGACCCTGAAACTCAAACAGCCCGACAGACCGAGCCGGTGATTTTTTTCTTTGTCCAAGTGTTCTGCATGTTTTCCTTTTTATTGGCTGCAGTTTCAGGTAGTAAAGCAGTGATACTCAACTTAAGGCCCGCGGGCCAAATCTGGCCTCTGATAGGGTGCCAAGTGGTCCCACAATCGACTTTTCATAATAAAAATAAAGTGACTGACACTGTGAATTATTTTGGTCTTTTTAGTCTCCATAAGGTGTCAGAGAGCATAAAACATCATCAAAATAGAGCGTGTTGATCAAAAAAAGAGCCAGAGGAGGATCCCCCACACCCCCACACAGAGGTCCCAGCTAAAACACTAATGTCCTAACGTCCAAGAAATGTCCTAAAATTAAAGACATGTCCTAAAGTCCTAGAAATATCCTAAAATCTCAGAAATGTTCTTAAAATCTGAGGCATGAGTGTGAGTATTTCACACTGCACAAAAATAATAATGACTAAAAATGAATGTTGCTGCTTATAATTGACATATCCCCAAACTACTTAGCGTGTAGTATAATGAAAATATTGTTTGTGTTTTTCTTAACCTAAACACATTGGCATCATGAAAAAAAGACATTTAAAGAGTTTAGATTCTGCAAATTAATGATTATTTGACATGTATGATTAGGACTGATGTTGGTTAAAAATAAACTCAATGAAAATTATATTTTATAATAGTAATAATAATAATGCATAATATTTTTTGAGGCTTGATTTTGAAAAGCTCCCGTCATGCGCAGAGTGATATGGGAGTGTGCACTGTTAAAGTGGCCCTGAGGGGTTAATTAACAGCATCATTGTTGAAATGCCAGTTTTACTCTTTGATACTTCTTGACCTTCATATCTTTGCACATCAGTAATGTGATCGGCGTCTTTTTCAGCTCAGTCATTAGTCTAAGAACAATGTTTCGTTGTGTCTCAGTGATTTTTGGCTCCTCCGCGTTTCCTGTCTGCACCTCAACAGAGACGCACCTGAACGCACACGATCGTGCTGGCTGCAGCTGAGCACTTCAGCAGCTTCATTTGCAGTTTTGGCCTCCAGTGTTGTCGCACCAATTTGCTCAGGATTGAAAATTTTAAATATTTGTGGAAGGCATCCGAAAACAGATGCTGTTCCAGGTTTCAAAGGGTTAAAATGCCACTCAGTTTTTGTATATTCTGTGTAGTCGGAGGTCTCTGCTGCGTCTCTTACAGCTGAAAAACGATGATGACGGTTTGCAGGAGGCTGCTACTGGAGGCTGAAATTTTGACTTTTTGTCCCGTTTCTCCTCGCTGCATTTCTACAATTCTACAATTCTACAATTTCATTTAGCAGACGCTTTTATCCAAAGCGTAAGCAAGCATTTAAAGCAGCTCCATCAGCAGCAGGCTGCAGCAGCATCACAGAAATGGCCGCAGCCAAAAATCTGTGCGTTAATATCTGTTTCTTCATGCATGACTGCAGTCAGTAAAGTCACGCTCTGAATGAAAGATAAGTGATGCATTTCCTCGTATCTGCAGATCCGAGCAGAGCTGCAGGAGCGTCACCTCGGACTTACTGGAAGACGAATCTGAAAGTGTTTCATTCAGCGACACACTATATCTTATATAGAATTGAAATAATTAAATTGTACTTCTAAGACACCGGAAATTAAAGTATTAGTATTAATAATAAATAAATAAATACACAAAAACATTGTGTAACTGTAATTCTTCTCAAGATTCATTTTACTGTTAAACAAATAAAACGCTCTCATCAATCCAAATGTTACTGAGCCTTAAACCCAAAAACAAAGGTGAGTTTTGTCCTTCTCAGGGGAAAATACAAGTGTGTGTAATTATTAGGCAACTAACTAACAAAACAGTTCTCCCCAGCTTACCTCTTCACTTCCACAAGTTACTCAAAATGTCAATAAAAAAACATTTTTGACACAAAACTTTTATAAATATTCAGTGAGCAACACAGCCGTCCTTCTTTTCAATAACTGCCACGAGCCTTTCAGATTCAGATTCACTTTATTGTTGCATTTTATCATGTAAACATGCAAAAAGAGCTAAATTCTTGGGTCTTGTCCCCTTTGACCAGCACAGTGATGTCCCACACAATACAGTGTTACCATGGATACGGTATGAAGTGCACCGTATACAGAGCATTGAAGTGCATTGACTTACATTAAAAGCAATATTAGAGTAAATAATGTTCCTTAAAACATTAGAATTAGTACTTATCATAAGTTCCATCAAGTCTTTATGGTTTGGAGTTTGAAAATGTGCACATAATAAGAATAAAATTTGATAAAGTCAAAATACTCACGTGCCTAATAATTGTGCATGCAGTGTGGACTGTGTCTCTTAAAAAACGTTTATGAGACGTCTGAGCTGTGCAGATGTTTTGGTAGTTTGCAGAATCAAAGGATGCCAACATTTTCCTCTGGGGACTTGGCCATTGGTGCAATTATTAACCCTTCTTAAACTGAGCAAAACCAGCAGCTTGTCAAGCATTGGCCCAAAAATGAGCAAAAAATTAGTTAAAAAAATTACAAGAAAATAAGCCAAATTATATAAAGCAAAAAACAAGCAAACAAGAATGACCAAAAAAGCACATAAAATAAAATTGTATTACATTTTTATTAGAACACAATTTATATTGTATAGTATTATATTAGTTTTTCGTACTATGAATATAGTTTTTTGTGACACTTTTGGATAATTTTCAAATGATCCTCCCCTCTTTTTTGAAAAATATAATTTATAGACAAGTTTCTTTCATATTTTATTTATCTTTTTTGGAAAACAACATAAATCTGTAATATTGTACTTTACTAATGTGATTTGTTTGATACAATTTTAAAGAAATCAAATCAATCTGTGAGGGTTTTAAAGGGTCACATCGCTTGTTGGAGGCATCTGAACGCAGCACAGTAAAACTGAAGTCGCTCCAGGTTTCATGTTTCTGTGAATGAAGACGCGC
>NW_024627846.1:0-4033 GCF_008729295.1 Plectropomus leopardus | reverse complement strand
CGGTCGTTCTGGCTGATGAAGCCCTGGCTGAACTGGTCCACCATGGTGCTCAGCATGGCGCTGGCATCGTTGGCAAAGTCCAGATCTCGGATCTCCATCACAGGAACAGAGACGATGGCGAACGCCTCCTTGTCCTCTTTGGTGGGACACGTTCCCAACTGCAGGACGAGTTCCATTAATATAAACTTCACACACAGACAGACAGACACTCAGTTTATACAGTAAAGAAAAAAATCTTAATTTTAATATAATATTGTCTAAAAACATGTAATTATTACATTGCTGTAATGTCTGTTAACTCTTTGACACCTCAGCAAATTGGTCTGATTTCTGGGGGGGAAAACGCAATGACCAACTTGGCAAAAAATATCCCACAAATTACAAAAAAACAGCAAAAGGTGACAAGAAAATTAAATAAAAATGTGTGAGGGAAAAAGAGGGGAGGATTATTAGAAAATTATCCAAAATGGGGAAAAATGTCCAGAAAGCTGCATTCACAGTTGTATTTCAGTGCTCGACAGTTTTCTCGACCAGAGATGATATTATTGGCATATTAATCAATAACCAATAAAACTGATTATTTAAGTAGCAAATCAACTGAAAACTAATGGGAAACTTATTTGGACAATTAATAAAAATTTAAGTTATTTTCAAGCTAAAATGTGAAATGTTTTCTGGTTCTAGTTTTGCTCTTGTTTTGTAATTTGCTCTTGTTTCTCGTCACGTTTGACTCATATTTAGCTTCAGCAGCGGCCGTCGGCCCTCCTGCAGGATCTGCATCACACCTGTCATCAGTGAGCAGACTCAAAGCACATGAAGCGGATTAGGACTGGACTGAGACTGACCATGAGTCTGATGGGTCTCTCCTCGTCTATATCGATGGGGACGTTGGTGCTCTGGATCCAGGTGTTGGTGCACAGATGTCTCAGTCGTACGTACGAGTTTCTGAAAGACAAACAGGACGAGTTCGGTTCACTTCTGCTGCTGCGGGACGGTCTCTCTCCGCAGCGTCATCCGGGATTACTGATGCTGGTTCGAGATGCTTCACAGCGGGACACTCAACTCGCTTTGCTTTGGGGCCACTTTTGCAAAAAATAACAGGAGGCCAGGGGCCAGTCGCAGCAGCCTCATACATGTTTCTAGGATTTTAGGACATTTGTAAGATTTTAGGATTTGGGGATGTTTCCATGACTTAAGGACATTTGTAGGAATTCAAAAGGGTTTAGGACGTATCTATGATTTTAGGATGTTTTCAGAACATTTTTAGAATTTCAAGACATTTCTAGGACTTCCAGAGATTTTAGGACATTTAAAGGATTTTAGGATTATTGTAGGATTTCTGGACATTTGTAGAATTCTAGTATGTTTGTAGGGTTATAGGATGTATTTAGGACATTTCTAGGATTTTAGGACATTTCTAGGGTTTGGTCTTAGCTAGGACCTCTGTCGGGGGTGTGAGTTTCTGTCTTGTTTTTAGGCAACACGCAGATCAGACTGAAGTTTGTTGTTTGTATAATTCTACAGTGTGTTTGATAAATGATTTATTATGAGCTATGTGACACCCAGCGATGTGAATATTTATATCATACGCATAACATATATAAAAACTGCGGTGCCCGCCGTGTGTTCCCACCGCGGGCCGAATATACTGTTTTTACGTCATCAACAGGATGTAATCAGTTTTATAATAATCTTGTTCTTTGTCATGTTTGCCAGATAACGAATCAGAAGGTTTAAAGGCTGCGTTATTTCAGTTCAATAAAGTTTTAGGAGCTTTAATTCAGTGTGTGGATATTCTCCAGTTTTCTACAAATTCAAAGACTTAGTGGGACATCTTCTCTGTTATTCTCTGTAGACTTTTAATGTGAAACACCAGTAGGAAGTTAAAAAAAAACTGCGGTGACCGCCGTGTGTTCTCACCGCGGGACGAACGAGTCGGTCTTCTGCAGCGTGGTCGGGTCGAGCTCGAACAGCGAGGCGATGTCGTTCCCATGAGCCACTGCCACCAGCTTGTACTTGATCCTCTCGCCATGGGAGCGCTTGTTGCTACGACTACCGTCCATCTAGAGAAGGTAGAAGGAAGGTCAAAGGTCAGAGGTCAGGGTGAGGCTGCTGTGTACTGTTACTGCACCGATACTTTAGTGTTGTAATAAAGTACAGTGACTCACCGAGGGCGCCGGCTCCGCGTTGTCCCCTTTATAACCCGGGTTCTCCTACAACAACAACAATGACAACAACAACAACAATGACAACAACAACAACGACAACAACAACAACAACGACAATGACAACAGCGACAACAACAACAACGACAACAATGACAACAATGACAACAACAACAACGACAACAACAACAACAACAGCGACAACAACAACGACGACAACAACAACAACAACAACAACGACAACGTCAACAACGATGACAACGACGACGACGACAGTAACATCCAAACATGTTAACGTGTGCAAAAAATAAATAAATACTCGTTAGATTCTTCAAGAATATAAATAAGTGCATTTACAATAAAAGATTCCAGTTTGTTAAAGTTAGAACCTAAAATGAATGAATGAATTAATAATTTCATTTTGGTTATTTGCATCAGGAGAAAAACATCATTTTTTTCAATAAATAACCAAAAAAAGGAAAAGGCTGAAGAAGGCTGATTTTTGTCTCAGATATCAACCACAGTAATAAGAACAAAACTAACGAATTAAAACAACAACAGCTCTAAACTGTAACCCTCCATTATTTCAGGCTACAATCATTTTACATTCGAATATGCAATCATCTTACATTTTAAGGCTTTTTAAAAGAGAGAGCAAAACAATTTCAACTCTGAGTCCGCTCCATAATTTGACTCCCAAAACTAACATAAATGTTACATTCGTTCTCAAATTAGGTGTTTTAAAATGAACAAACCTCTTAAAATATAATTTCTTTCTCTGAATTAAAAAGAAACAAACTTTGAATACAGACTGGAATACTTCTGTTTACAACTCAAAAAGTACTTCCATTTTTTTTTAAATACACAATATCAACAAATTTTAAGGTTTAGGATCCTATAAACAAATATTTGTAGACTCTTAACAGCCTGCTTTATGTTTTATCCTAAGAGCTGCTTTCTGATGTTTAATTATAGGAGCCAGATTTGTTAATATTTCTGAAAAAGTAATGAACTTAGTGAGTCGATGTTATTATTACTGATTCAAGTACCAAAATACTGTAATAAATAATCATTCATGCATTCGTCAATCCTTCCACCCAGTGTTGCCATGGTTACCTCAGCTGCAAGGTAGTTTCCAGTGGCCAGGTGTTTGAAGCGGTAGAGGCTGTTCCAGTGTCCCGCCCCCCCACGACACGGGTCATGATGGACGACCTGACGGACCAATCAGCACACAGACAGAGATTAACAACTCCAGCTTCAGACCGTGTGTGTGTGTGTGTGTGTGTGCGTGTGTGCGTGTGTGTGCGTGTACCTCGACCTCCCACAGGGCGTTGGAGCTGGTGGCGGATGTCGCAGACTGCCTCAGCGTGGTTCGGAGGAAGACGTGGAGTTTGCTCTTGTACTCGTCGCAGGTCAGAAACTTTTCCTGCTCGGCGTGAAACAAACGCACGACGTCGCCCTGAGAGACAGGAAGTCACAGAGACTTTAAGGGTTAATTCTGCAGTGTTTCACCTTTCAGCTCCTGCTTTGTGGTTCTTTAATTTCAACACAAAAAAGTCAAAGGCACGAGACGGCAGACATAAAATCTCAGTTTGAGCTCATTCATTTTTAGTTTCTGGGTCAATTAAAATGAATTCAGTAACCACGGCAGCGTTTTTAGGTTTACAGCTGCAATAACCTCACGTTTCTATAACACTCAGCTGAGACTCACGACTATTCTAATCATAAACAAGCCAACAGCGCGAACCAGTAACACAACCTGAACTTTTTTTAGAAACTGCAATCTGGACCTTCAAAATAATATTGAGAGTGCAGAAATCGACTTTTTCACTCCTTTTCCTGTAACTTGACTTCTTGTTGGGGGAAAA
>NW_024627845.1:0-2140 GCF_008729295.1 Plectropomus leopardus | reverse complement strand
TTCTCTTTTTTTTCCTTTTCTTGGGGTTCATCCAGTTTTTCTGAACCACCGCGCTGGCTTGTTATTTTGGTCCGTGTTTTACCGCGTTTTGTCTGCACCTTGTTAAACTGTGCTCATCTTACACACTTTATTTCCCGTATTGTGGCTCACAACTGAACGCCTGCGATTCACGTTTGCAGACAAAGGCTGACCTGAAGTGAGAAGGTGTTTTTGTTTCCTCTCACTTCATTCACTCACATATTTTTGTCTGTCCATGTGTATATCCATGCTGTGTCTTCCCCTTTTTTGTTTTCAGAGGTGAATCAGGAGCTGGCAAAACCGAGAACACGAAGAAGGTCATCCAGTACCTGGCCCACGTTGCCTCCTCACACAAAGGACGCAAAGACCACAACATTCCTGTGAGAGCCCCGCTGCTGCACTTTTCTTACTTTATCCTCGGCCCTCCTGTCCCTCCCTCTCACATACGTCCCATTTCAACTGTCCTCGCTGATAGTCCATCTTTTCACCTCTTTAGTTAATATCTGAAGGGCCTTTTTGGTATTTGTGAATTACATGCATATCATTTATGCAACTTAAAAAGAGTCATTTGACGTTTTGGAAACATGCTTATTCGGTTTTGAGCGGAGAGCCGAACAGTCTGTTAAACGTACAGTTTTTGATTTGCAGCGGCTCAGTCTGAACAAAGAAATTAGGATTCCTCCTGTGTTCGTTGTTTTGGAGGTTTTACTGAGGGCCGAATTATCCGCGGAGGTCTACAGACCAGGCGATTAGAACGAGCAACAAACACTTAAAAAAAGCAGTTTCACGTAAAAGTCGCTGCAGATGGGCTGCTTCTTCTTATGTGTGCTCACCTTTTTTCTCCAATAACTTAAGATCCAGATGAATAATTATTTTTTATCTGTTGCCGAATTATCAGCAGAGGTCTCCTCTTTTCTAAGACGAACCTACCTGGTGATTTATAGCATAAAAAACGCAGGATAAAGCAGTTTTACATGAAAAATCTGTGATTTTTCTATGCTGTTTGGCACAGCAGGGGCTACAGCTCAGCTGCTGCCAGTATTTGCTCAGCTTGTTTCTCTGACAACTAAACTTCAAGGTGTCTGATAACTAAAATCCCTCATCTGGTTAAAACATTCAGTTAAAAATGACCAAGAGCTTAAAAGCCTATTAATATATAATAAAGCCTATATAAAACACTCCTTAAAATTAGATTTAAAAAATCTGTTTATGACACCCTCTTGCTGACAACCACAATCCTGGTGCATGCACATAATAATAATAATAATGATAATGATAATGATAATGATAATGATAATGATAATGATAATAGGAATAATAATAATAACTATATGCATATACATACACCTACATAGCGGATATGAAAGGCGACCAAATGAAACAGGCTGTGTCCTTGCTTAAAAGTACAGATTTCTCTGGATGTAAGCACTGTTTGAAATATTTAGGACAATTACACAATCAACAAAATGTATAACATTAGCCACGTCGTTTTTTTATACTTTTTAATGCAGAAAAGTTACATATTATATGTTAAATATAACGCTACAGCTAGCAGCCGATAAGATTAGCCAGCACCTGCTGATGTTTACAAATAAACGCGCTATATTTAATTATTTTAATTAGTACAAGATCCCACACTCACTCCTCCACAGCTCCAGCCCCTCGTACAAACATGATCACTTCTGGCTCCGAAAAAACAACATGGCGACAGCCTAAATGCCAAACAATGGATGATGTAACAGTTGCTACGTCCGTAATTTATACACGTCTGTGACAAAAGCCAGTTATATGATACTAGTAACCGCTCAGAGCCAAGAAAAAAACGTCAGGTAACGCCTCATAAAAAAGATAACTAACATTATTGCACAGATTAAATTAAGACAATATAACGTGTTAATTAATGAGCTTTAAAGGTCTCCGCCAGAAAGCGTTTAAGTGTATTTCCCAAAATGTCAAACTATTTAATTAACCCTTTGAAACCTGGATCATCAAAGTATTGAAACCTCTGGACCCTGTGCCAATTTCATTTTAATTCTTAAAAAAAAAAAAGGGAAATTAAAGCAGTGAGCAACTTGGCATGAAATATCCCACAAATTGCAAGAAATTAATAGATTTAGAATTT
>NW_024627844.1:0-2761 GCF_008729295.1 Plectropomus leopardus | reverse complement strand
ATTAGAATTATTTTATTATTATTATCTCTCTGTTAAGCCTAGGTTCTGTGGTGGGGAAAAGGGCCTACTTTATCAATGCTAGTGAACTTAGGAATACTCAGCAATGTAGTGAACAGAACATTTGATTTCTATCGCCTGTAGGTCTACCAAACAATGTTTTCAACATAGTATACTATGCAGACTGCACTGACATTTTCCGACGTGCCATGACCCCCCCCCCCCCTTTTTTTTTTTTTTTTTTTTACATACTATACTTTACTTCTTTACAGCATACTGACAATTCCCATTCTTCAAAGGGTTATGTGAAGATGTTTTTGCAGATATCCAACAGGACACCTTGACTTGCTATTCTGGATTAGATCATTGATGAATTAAGTGATTGAGGGTGTAGTGACACAACAGACGACATGAACGTCATTTCATATTGCACTTTATTCAGCTCTGAGGCAGAACTGAGCCGGGATGAGACCTCGACACCGTCACAGATCAACACTTATTGCTTTCAGGCTTGCGGTCCTCACATGTTGGACCCATCTCAAGTATTCTCACGCTGAAATTTTGTGTTTTAAAATGTCTGAGTCTGTGTGTGTGTGTGTGTGTGTGTGTAAACTGATGCTGCAAGAAATAATGCACCTCCTGCCTTTGCTTTGTGTAAAGAGTTAATGTTGAGTGATGTGATGGACAGAGGCGACAGGAGAAATTTGACACTGTGGTGGAGGCATACAACATTAAGGTCATAATGTGAGCAAACATACTGGATAAAAACAAAAATAATGCACAACATTGTGATATTTCTCATCATCTACATCACATGGGACTGCACAACTAAAGGCCTTCAATTTTATATGATATATCATTCATTACATGTAATTTTAGGGCATTGTGGTCATGCCTAGATATGGATCGTTACAGACTTGAAAAAGCCCCAGGGCACTAAACAGATTGTCCACAATTAGTTTCTCCTCTATGGCACAAATTCCTGGTAGGTTTTGGGTTAAGATGAGGTTAGCCTGGACTCTGGAGGTGTCAGGTATCCAGTGGAAATATGTTCTACGCTCTATTCAGCGGAAATCTTATAAGAAATAAAGTTACAAATTTATTTCTCAGCACAAACTTCACATGAGACGTGATTTCTGGTTGGTTCCACAAATTCATAATTCACTGTTATCCAATAAAAACTGGATTAACTTAAATCTACTCTAATTAAAATATTATATTAACAATGGATCACATCATTACTTGTATACAACCCAACATATTCGGTTTTCTGGCATGTAGCCTTGGTTTCAACCCACTCGCCAGAAGAAAATGCTGGCATTGTACCTTTTTGCAAACCACGCATACGTTACATTTTGCTGCTGTCAGGCTCAAGCCTCCTATTTCCAAAATTGCTATTTTTTTGCGCCCAACAATGTACATTTTTATGTTTCATACATATCATGTTGTTGGCCCTCATTAAACAATATCTTCCTAAGTTTTTTCCTAAGAAAAGTCTGCGTCAGATTGCTAAATGGCAGACTTGTTCGCACCTGTGTCCTTACAATGATGAACACCACTTCCTTGTGTGACTTGTTACTAATATGCATACACCTCGCAGATCCTAATAAAAGGGCGTAAGACTGCAGGGCCATGTGCACACACACAAACTGAACAAGAATGTCAAGAATGCTCAACTGAGGGTGGAGCACTGAATGCCAAAAAGTTGTCATAGGCCTATTTAGTCACGACAGAAGTGGACATAAAATCAAACAAAGATGCAAAGGATGCTGAAAACATGTGGTAATAAACCACCTAACACACAAATTGCAAACTTTATGCATTAATGTAACAATTTTGTCAGGACAGAGGACAGAGACAAGTGCAACAAATGCATTATTCAAGGTGTGTGTGTGTGTGTGTGTGTGTGTGTGTGTGTGTGTGTGCGTGCGTGCGTGCGTGCGTGCGTGCGTGCGTGCGTGCGTGCGTGTGTGTGTTCGTGTTAAGCGAAAGACAGAGAAAGGGGAAGAGAAGGTGAATTACTTCACTCAGTGTTTCTCTAAGTTATTAATTTGAAATGCTCCCTTGTCATTTTTTTGTCCTGCCTATCCAAACTGCTAGGGAGATTTCCTAGCCCTGTCAATCGCTTTTTATTTGATTGGATGGTTCCCATAAACATAACTGATGCGAACTAAAGTGTATGTCTATTTTAAAAGGCCTTAATGATTTTTGTAAAAAAAGAAAACAAACACAATTTTAAAAAATAACCTTTTTGGAAAACAGTCTGACGTATTTGCTACAAAATAAAGTAGTGCTGTAACGGTAACGATCTGTGGTTTGCATAAATGTACAAAGCGGGTTGAACATATCTTTTCACAGCTGGATTGTGGAACCATGTTGAGTCTCATAGTGAGATCTTTGTGCTTGAAATAAACAGTAAAAACTCTTTCGTGACTTTACCTCTCTATGTAAGTACACCATGTGATTGCATTAGCAGTGCTGTAAGAGCACAGAGGATGAAGATGATGATAAAATCATCAGGTTTCTTCTTTGATGCTTAGTCCTAGTAATATTATTATTATTACCATTACTATTACTATTATTATTATTATGTGTTTTTTTTAGTCTGTTTTGGCAGGAAGAAAAAAAATCACTACAGTTAAAAGATAAAATAAAATCTATTTTTTCTCTTTAGTATGGTTATAAGTCATTGTTTAACTGGACTGTTATAGGAGCTCATTGTTAACACTATGAAAGCTTTATATTATACAATAAACAACCTGCA
>NW_024627843.1:0-1931 GCF_008729295.1 Plectropomus leopardus | reverse complement strand
GCCAAAAACACCATCATTTCGCACGTTGAAAAAATGACCCGAAAAGCAAGGCTATAGTATGGCAAAATTTCCGAAAAATGGCATTTCCCAAAAATAGATGAAATACCATGGACACACTATAGCATGATATTTATGTGGCATTCTGGACAACATACGCTAGTATTTGTTTTTCCACCATTTTTATGTCCTAAAATTTAGTAAAAAAAGGGAAAAAAATTATGTCATAGTACAACATGCTGACCAAAAATATCCTTCTAATTATTACAGTTACAGGCTTGTTGAAGCAACAATGTGTCTTACCTTGACATCCTTTCACTGACTTTATTAAGGACAATTGACAACAAAATCAAAAATTAATTTCCTCTTACCTTCTTAATTATCCTGTCTTCGGTGTATTTCCGTCACAGCAGAGTCAGAAAACATTGAGTCTCATCTTTTCATAGATTTTATTTCAGACTCACGCAAGGTTCAGCAGCAAATGTACACAAGACATGATTTTTTTAAAAATGTTATCTAACACAAGACAGTTAAATATTGCTCTGATGTCCTCTGTGGACGTCCATGTAATATTTAGTGTGTGTTGGCCACTGGTTCACCAGGTGCTGTGGCTGCCGTCAGATCTACGAGCGCTAGTCCAGGAAATCGATCCTGACCTCCAGCAGACGTCAGGCAGTCGGCTCCCTCTAGAGGAGCTCCAGAGCAGCCACATTGTCAAACTCAACCTGCACTACAGCTCCATGTCCACAGAGCTGACCAGGTAACTTTACTGTGTGTGTGTGTGTGTGTGTGTGTGTGTGTGTGTGTGTATCTCTCATAGGTCGCCCCTTGTATTTACTTTTCAACACACGATGACTTCCTTCTTCACTTGTGTGCAGTGAGTTTGCTGCAGTGAACATCACCACCAACCTGTACGTGATCAGCCAGCCGTGGCTCTACTCTCTGGCCTGGTGTGCTGGAGTCCAGTCGGTCACCACCAACGCTCCCCAGCTCCTCAGGACCATGACCTCCCCTCTCTTCCTCATGGTAACACTGCAAGCCAAAAATTTCCATTTTATGCGACTTTATTTCTCATTATTACTTCTGAAATTACACTTTTTGATTCGGTTTAATGTGTCTGTCTCTCAGAGTCCAGACAGGTACAACCTGATGTGGATCCTCACTGATGTGGTGTCCTTTGTGCTGATCGGCATCATCTTCATCTTCCACTGGTGAGTCTCAAATGCATAATTAAAAACAAGGCTGTGAAAAGAAAATCCTTTACATCTGCGTTCTGAACAATGTGTAGACGTCACGGGGATCACAGTGTGTGTTTCCTGGCAGGTGGCGAGAGCGAGGACTGTCTTTCTGCTCCAGCAGCAAAACCATGTTGGACAATGGCACTTACAGCAAGTTCAAAACCGGTATATCTGATTTTTTTTTTTGTCTTTTTCAATACCTACAAACTAAGTTTTCGACAGGTGTCTACTTTACTGCTCTTACTGACATCCTGGGCAATTAGGGCTGCATATGTAAGATAAAGACAAAAACATTTTAATATCGCCTATGTAAAGATCAAGAGTTCATTGAGGAGTAAGATATTTAATGGAGTACTTATGGAATACTATGATGTTTTATAGCTTTTTTGTGACTTTTTCAATATTGTGTTTAATTATGTAAGACAGTATGTCAATATCGGCCGTTACAGCAATCTATATTCCTTATTTCTTACTATTTATTCCTAGTCTGACTCTGTAATTTCATGCTATCAGCTATTGTCATTACGTGAGTGAAATGAAATGTTTTGTTAATCCTGCACACTCTATATCTGATTCTCATTACAGAGATGAGTGATATTTGGTCAGTCTCTAGCACCAACTCCCAAGCAGAGAAGACACCCAGCCTGGCAACTGTAACTGAACACTAACATCTGCCTCTGAGAGGTGCTGACCTCC
>NW_024627842.1:0-2824 GCF_008729295.1 Plectropomus leopardus | reverse complement strand
ATTTTTTTTTAACTTTTTTTTTTTACTAATTTCTTGCAAATTTGTGGATGATGATGATTTTCTTAACTGGCTTGCTGCCTTCTTCCCATGTTTTTCTTAAAGAAAGCAATTCAATTTCCTCAGGATTTTTTTTTCTGAATCATATACACGATATTATTGGATTAAAATTATTGATGCATTAACCCTTTGAAACCTAGATTGACATCAGTTTTCTTGTGATCCAAACCTGAACAAATCAGTTTGATTAATTTTGAAATCATGGGGGAAAAAAGTAACAAGAAAAAATAATTAAAAATAAAATTGTAAAAGGTTACAAGAAAATTACCTGAAAATTCATCTTTAAAGAGAGAATTATTAGAATAAAAAAAGCAACTATATTCATGTATTGACTTCACATTTAAAATAATCTTACAGAATATGCATATTATATACATATATTATGTATACTATGTATTTTTTTTTAACACTTTTTAGGTCATTTTCTTGTTAATTGTTGTTTTTTGCTTTTCTTGCTTTTTTTCAGGTAGTTTTCTTGTAACATTTTTAAAAAATTTAACATTTTTGTTAATTTTCTGGTCATTTCTATTTAAGTTGTTAATTATTTTCTTCCTTTGTTATTTTTTTAAGCAGATTCACTCAGGTTTAAACATGGTTAAATTTACCATTTTAATGTTGCAGCTGGTAAAGGTGAAGCCTTTTTTAATGAGCAGAGATAAACTGAGAGCAGACGAGTAAAACAAAGATAACTGGTGTCTCTGTTGTGCAGGAAGTCTTTGGTCTGTGAGGACTGGAAACACCTTCAGAGCAGCGGTGAGTGTTTCTGACTTTATTATCCTGGAGAGAAACTGACGGTTTCCTCCTCTGTCATCTGATGAGACGCACAAACAAAGACTCAAGTCCCCTCACTGTGTTTGGGTCACTTCAGGGAAGTTTTTCAGCTATATGTACATATCCTTAAATCAACCTGTCAGATTTTTAAAGAGATAAAAGAGACAAAACAATGAATTTTAGACTTATTTCCTTGGTTGTGGGTGTCCCACAGAGAAGTAACATCATGATTCTCCAGCAGATGTCGCCTTTTGTTCTTCTCTCACATGATGAAAAAACATCAAGTCAGCTTGTTTGTTTTCGGTCTGTGTATCATCCATTCATTCAATTATTCAGCTCTGACTGGCAAACTTAAAAAACAAAACACACCAATACACAGGCTTTCCAACGGTATAAGATTTATTACCAAGAAGAATTGTTACAACAAAGAAATAATCTACCAAACACAAATTTCCTTACTTATTGTGCTCCTGTAGGATGTATATATATATATATGTGTGTGTGTGTGTGTGTGTGTGTGTGTGTGTGTGTGTGTGTGTGTGTTTCTACCCCCCATGTTTATTTCTCTCTTCTGTTTTGGCTCAAACTTTGACCCCTGCCCCGAACTCTCTAATAAATCCCAAAACTCTCAGAAATGGAGTCTTCGACTCTGAGCTGTTGAAGGTTTCAGCGATGAAAAACCACAAATATCTGATATGAAAATATCTGATGTGAGAGCACTTCCTCCCGCTCTTAAAGATGATGCCGCAGCTGCAGTTTTTCCCGCCTCCATGTGACGCGTCACGGTCCTCGTTTCACTGCACTCGAAACTGAAAGTAAAATCTTTGCTGTGGGGTCGGACAGCAGAGACGAGGAGTTCACAGGATCACACCGGATCATTTCCATCAGGATGAAGGCGTGTGCGCTGTTTGTGCTCCTCGTGCACGGTGAGAAAACCTTCACTCTCATCCGGTCTCACTTTCCTTCATTCAGAAATTCAAAGCAAAGTTTATTTTTACAATAAAGACACTTCAGAGCTGCTAACATCACCACAAAATAATTCACACGTTCTGGTCTGTTTTATTGTCTTTATGTAGTTAGGAATATTCTCATGTTTCATATTTATTAAATACGTGAAATGTACTTTTGGTACTTTAAGTAGTAATAGTCGTAGTATATTAATTATTTAAGTATTTTTACATTGTAGTTTTGCTATTACAGTAAAGATCAGAGTACTTTGTCCACCTCTGTCCTCTGTGCTATAGTCCATATGTTGGTGTTTTTAGGAGAAAGTGGGACATTAGAATATTAATATTTATTTTGTCTTATTTCTGAATGTTTGTGGAAAGCTGCTATCTTAAATTAAAATGAATGCAGAGCATATAAATATTAATTGACCTTATGTTTGATTTCACACACAGGTGCATCTAAAAAAATTAGAATATCATGAAAAAGTTTTATTTTCTTTGTGTATTTTTATTAGAATATTTTTTAAGATGATTTGAAAAGTGATTTACAGAACAGAAACGTCCAACTTGTGAAAAGTGTGTTAATTTATATCCTTAATACTCAGTTTTGGGCTCCTTGACTATGAATACCTGCATCACTGTGGGCGGAGCTCTGACTGACGCTCAGGTTGATTTGGGACGCCTTCAGCTCGTCTGTATTTTTGGGTCAAACACTGGGTCATTAACATTTTTCTAGCTCTAGGCCGTATTATCAACATTAAAATAGAAAAATATTAAAAATTAACCTTCTTAAATAACTGATGGAACAAAACTTAAATAACTTTTTCACAATATTCTAAGTTTTTAAGATGCATCTGTACATCTGTACGTGCATGTCTCTGTGTACATGTGATGTTTTTGTTTACGTTCTCTGTTGTAGTTTTGTGTGTAAACAAGTCAACAAATAAATGCAAAAGTGAGTGAGACGTCCTCTTGTGTGTGTCCTCCCAGTTTCCGTGCACGCCTGGCCTGTTGTAGTGATGAAGGGGGCGGAGTCTGTCCAGCTGCCC
>NW_024627841.1:0-2895 GCF_008729295.1 Plectropomus leopardus | reverse complement strand
TGTCCTTAAACTCTTTCTTCTTGTATGTTTTGCTACAGACTTTCTTCACCTACCTGCAGAGAACAGCATGACAGCCACAGGCTTGTAGCAGCGACTCCTGGAGCCGAAGCACAGGGAGATCAGTGCCACGAGAAAGGAGAGCAGGGTGAGGGCCGCTCCCCCCAACAGCAAGGCCAGTGTGGCAATCTGCCAGTCTGAGACACACACACACACACACACACACACACAGGGACAGAGAGGAGGGAGGAAAGGCATGAAATCACACTGAGATAGAGAATGACATAGGTAGCTAAAACGAGGTTACTCTGAAGAGACGTGTCTGCGCTGTTGACAGGAGGGAGGAAAGTGTTTAGATAAATGAAAAGGGATAAAAGGACAGAGTAGGTCACAGCCCATATTGGTGAGCCACAATAACACTGCCATGCTCAATCTTATACAAAAGAAAAATGCTTCCACCCACTAACGTTTGTAGTGAATTGCCACAGTGTGAACACAAACTATCTGTGGCTTTGGAGGCTCAGACAACTCCTCGTGCATATTCTGAGAAGCTGGCGATGGCTCATCATGTTTTGATGTGAGCCCCAGGGGATCCGTGGCCAGTGGCAGAAGAAGAAGAATGTGAACCATGCGGTGAATAACCCCTTGAACCAAGCGCAGCAGTTTCTGGCTGACAAGAAACAAACAGACACACACACGCCTGGCTACGCACGGATATCAGCGGGTTCAGTAATGGATCCTCGATGCAGCAGAAAGGCTTCTGTGAGAGGTGACTCAGATAATGAGTATCCCTCCCTCTTGGCTGATGCCAGCTCAGCAGCTTTCTCAGCATTTCATTCAGATTTACTCCAAAAACAGTCAACTGGAAATAACTACAGGCCCAATCTCGCTTTTTCGATGCTTGCTGAAATACCGAAGCCGAACAAAAAAAAGGACAAAATCGGAATATGTTTATCAAAAATAGAAAAAATCATTATATTTATTTACTTTTTGCACAAAAAACTAAATTCAGCAGAAGACTTTGTTTGATGAAAAAATGTTTTTTAGAAGCTTAATTAGCCATGGGAAGTTAACTGATGGCTGTTGAGAGACACACTATATGTTACTGTTTAGAGATTAAGGGTCCCTTTCGTAGTTTTTCTATGTACTTGCGGAAACAGGAGGTCTATATGTAAACAGGGAGAGGATATTATGAGGAAGAATTTGATTACACAAGAGGAAATAATTTAAAGTACAGTGGGTGGGAAAAATAACATCAAAGCATAAAGGAGATTGGTCTCGGCATAAGTGAGTCAATATTACAGTGTGTGGAAAAAAATCACATTAAAATACTTTAATTTAGAGTATATTTTGTCTCTTTTTAGTAAGAACACATGGTATTGTCTTATATGGAGCCCAGGAAATAAAAATGATGAAGCGTTGCCAAGAATATTTCCTCTCTATTGAGGCAGAAAATCATTAAAACATCCACCAGTGGAGAGAAAGTGACGGAACATAAGCGGCTTAAAACACAGTTCCCACTCTTGTTGGAGGGAAACTTTATTCCAGGGGCCAAGCAGCTCAAATATAAACAAACATCAACTACTTCTGACCAAATATGGCTCAGGATTTAGAGTTTAAAAATGGGCCCTGTCACCACAGGATGTTGGAAAGAGCCCACAAAAAGCAGAGCACCCGCTCCCTCCAGCCCTCCAGCTTGCACAACACGAGGCCCCCTTGAAGACTGACCCCCTCTGCCACAGCCTCACTGGTTTCCTCCCAGAAAAGGACCACAGTGACTTGACCTGCAGTTGTCAAAGCCTATCTTCTCTCGGTCAGTTTGGTGCCTTCAGCTCAGCCAGCCTGCAACCAAAAGCCTTATCAGCGCGCTCACGAAAAACAGGAGGATGCAGAAAGTCATCTCATCTCTGATTTTGGAACAGGCCCTGTTCGCTGTGCAAGAAACACAGCCAGAGTCGGAGTGCTTAAAGGCTTTGACGAGCAGGAAGCGCCAAAGTATTAATCTGAGCCCCACATGATGACAGATGGAAAGGGAGATACAGTACACAAGATCCAATCTGAGCATTAATTATGGTCCAATGTGTGCATGTCAGGCACTGCTCAAGTGTTAATCGAAAAAATCCCGCAGGGCCCCATTTCTGTTTCTTTGTCTGAGACAATGGTGGAAGATCTGTGTCACAGAGGAGCCTCGAGTGTCACACGCACTCAGTCTCACTCTCAGGGCAGCAGGATGGAGAAGTTTAGGAAACAGGAGGATCAACCACAGATTCCTGGTTCAAGACCTGAGCGTCTGTGAGAAAGAACCTTTACAAGCTCTTTGTATCCAACATTGTGCAGTGACCTCCCTCAAAGAAAAGACACCCAAATACAGGATCAATAACGTATTACATTATTAATATGCTTTGGCATCACTGCGTCTGACTGAGTTGGGCTCGCTCACACTCTGGCTCCACATTCGCTCCGTCATCTCACACCAACCTGGCATCCACACACACACTGCTCTTGCATGACCGTTCCACATTCCTAGCCCTGTAAACTCTGTGTCTTTCATACTTCAACTCCGACCTTCGGCCCAAGTGTGTTTGTGAGTGTGAGAGAGAAACTGACAGAGACAAGGAGTCAGTATTTGAGTGTATATTTTAAACACTTCAGGATCTTATCACAAGGCCATATCTCATGTCTGCTTTCCAGTGTTGGGATGTAACAAAGTACATTGACTCAAGAAGTGTGTTTAAGTACAAATTAAAGGAAATATTGTGCTTTTTACACATTTATCTGAGCACTTTAGTTACTTAAAAAATTAAGATTTCTGAACTAGATCAAAACGGGAACAAATATATGATGTTTTGAAATAAATTAAATTACCAAACAGTTTATACAAGTACAGCTTCAACAATT
>NW_024627840.1:0-2732 GCF_008729295.1 Plectropomus leopardus | reverse complement strand
TTTTTTTTGTATTTTCCCTATTTGTTGGATATTTTTCTAGTGAATGCTTCTGTTTTTTGAGGTAATTTCTCGGTAATTTTCTTGTCTTTCACATTTTTATTTTAGCAATTTGTGGCAAAGCACTGATTGTTTTCTTACCAATGTTTTTTCAAAAGTCAAACCAATGAGCTCTGGGTTCAAAGAGTTAAAAAATTGAAGTTTTGTTGGTAAAAATGAGAGGATCCATGCATGACGACACTGATTTAATCGTGATGTGAAATTAAATCAAGCACAAAGTGATCGTCCTTCTCACAATAATTTCAAGTAAACTGATTCAGAATATCAGCAAACTTATATTTTGAACATTTTTAATAAGTTTTAGCAGCAGAAACATTAAAAAACGTCTCACCGGTGTTCTGAGAATTCGTGTCCCCCGCCGTTTCCTGTTCTGACGATGTCACTTCCTGAGAGCGCTCCTCCCGCCCCTGCAGCCGGTCGCCCATGGCGATGATGCAGTTGAGGCTCATGGCGACGTTCGCCCACGCCCTGTCCTACACACAAACGTTATCAATACTCCTGATCAGTTCCTCTTCACGATATATTTTTTAATCTTATTCAAAAAATAATGAATTCACAGAGAGACTCTTTATTTCAGCTTACGGGACGATTTTAAAAATATTTTCACAGCTTTGTTTTTTTTAAAAAAATTTTTAGCGATTTATAAAGAAATTAGAGAATTAGAGATTTTTTTCGCTTTAAAAAATTTGTTTGATTTTTAAAGAAGAAATGTTGGCAATTTTTTTCTTTAAAAAATAAAAAAAAAACATTTACAAATTAGATGGTTTTCTGTTTCTTTAAATCTTTTCTGTGATTTCTGAAGATATATTTTTGGCAATTCTTCTCTTAAAATGTATGGTATTTTGAGAATTTATTGTTTTTATTTTTAAATTTATGTATTTATATTTTTTCCTTTTAAAAAAATTCAAACTGGCAGTTTGGAAGCATGTTTTCGTTAAAAAACTAAAAAACTAAAAAGAATTTAAAAAATCCCCAAACATTATAAAATCTGAAATTATTGTTGGATTTTCACATTTCTAACGACCCTTAATAAATGATTTATTATTATAAAGGTTTGTGAAGCGAGATTCAATGACTTATCCAAAACTTTTCAAAGCCTTTTCCATGACTTGTTTTGACCGAATAAACCCCGTAAATTATATTTAAATGATCATTATTGGGAGACTTGCCCACTCCTCCTCGATGTTCTCCGTGTCCCGTGCTGTTGCATCCTGTTGCCCCGGCGACGTCCGGCCGTCCTGATTGGCCGGCGCGTTGTCACAGAGCAGCCCGTTGCTGTGGACGTGGCTGCTGTTGCGGATGGCGTCTCGCTGGCTGCGGATCTCCAGCAGGGCGTTTTTCACCAGCTCGTCTTTGAGCGCGTGAACGAACTGCTCCGTCTGAGGGACGAAAGGACGAAATCAGGGAAAACAGATTTTTAAGTATCCATTTGGTTTGCCTTTAAAAAAGTTTAGTTTATTTCACCATTTGGGCATTTCGTTAATTATTTAGAAGTTAGTCATTACAAACCGGAAACAAAAAAACAATTTTCTCACTTTTTTTCAAATTTTAATTATTATTTTAAATGTATGGATCTGTGGGAATCCTGATGATTATATATTTAAAATTATTTTACAGAATTATTATTTTTTTAAACAACATTTTCCAGGTCATGTCCTGTTTTTCCTTTTTTTGTTGTAATTTGTTAGTCTTTTTTCTCCTCTAAATTTTTTTTGTACTAATTTTATCATTATTATATTTAATTTTGGGGCCATTTCTTCTTAAATTCCCCTTTTCCATTTTTTTTAACAAACAAAACAAAAAAAAGAGCAATGACAAAGTGAGATGTGGTTAAATACCTAGTATTTATGGAGATTTATTTTATTTATTTATTTATTTTTGGTGAGTTTTATTACAGATTTTCTGTTTCTGACTTTGTAAGTGAGATTCAGCTGCTTTAGTTAAATTAGATTTAAGACATTTTAATACTAATTAAGGCCTTTTTTTGGATTATTTAATTCAATGCCTTTTAGGACGTTTGAAGGATCCCTGAAAACAAGATTTCTGCACGTGTCCTGCGTGTCTCTTTGTCCTCACCAGCTGTCTCAGGCTGTCCAGCACCTGCTGCAGCCGCGCGGCGTCCAGCTCCAGAGAGACGGACAGCAGCTGCTCGGCGAGCCCGAAGAGCAGCGGCTGCAGCTCGGCCACGCTGACCAGCAGCTCCCTCGCTCTGCAGCTCTCGTCCTGAGAGTAAGACACGGAGCTGGACAGACACGGAGACAAGTCCTAATTTTATTTCACAGGACTTTATACTTTTACTTCA
Source organism: Plectropomus leopardus (assembly GCF_008729295.1). NCBI lineage: Eukaryota > Metazoa > Chordata > Actinopteri > Perciformes > Serranidae > Plectropomus > Plectropomus leopardus. Next base: position 373 of record NW_024627840.1, on the reverse strand, counting down.
CTACATCTCAGAGGCAAATGTTGTACTTTTACTGCAGCTTCATCTCACAGCTGCTGGATTTACACAGAAAAACCCAAAATAATTCAACAAAATGCAAAGTGTTTGTCTGCTGAGCCACAAAGCAGCGTCACTAATCCTGACAGAGCGCAGATTATCCAGATTAACACACACACACACACACGCACACACACACAGGCACGCACACACACACCTGTGTATGCTGTTTGTGTGTTTGCTCAGCAGCCTCTTCAGTCCTCCGTGTTTGAACGACTGATGGTGATCAGACGGAGCGCCGAATGTTATGACGTCATACCAAACACCTAAAGACAGAGACACAGAGACACAGAGAGACAGAGACACAGAGAGACAGAGA
>NW_024627839.1:0-2096 GCF_008729295.1 Plectropomus leopardus | reverse complement strand
ACAGCCCTGTACACACAGTACTACAGTCAGTACTACAGCCCTGTACATACAATACTACAGTCAGTACTACTGCCCTATACCCAAAGTACTGCAGTTAGTCCTACAGCCCTGTACACACAGTACTACAGTCACTACTACCACCCTGTACAAAAAGTACTACAGTCAGTACTACTTCCCTGTACACACAGTACTACAGTTAGCACTGCTGCCCTGTACACACAGTACTACAGTTAGTACTACCACCCTGTACACACAGTACTACAGTTAGTACTACCACACACAAAGTGCTACAGTTTGTACTATCTACCTGTACACACAGTACTAAAATTATCACTACCATCCTGTACACACAGTACTACAGTCAGTACTACCACCCTGTACACAAAGTGCTACAGTTAGTATTACCACCCTGTACACACAGCACTACAGTTGGTACTTACGCCCTGTACACACAGTACTACAGTCGGTACTTACGCCCTGTACACACAGTACTACAGTCAGAAATAAAACTTAATAGCAGTGTTACAGTTAGTATGATCACAGTAGTAGTACTTACAGTGCGGTACAGAGTACTGGTTTCCAGTCTTCTGTAGTATTTTCTCAGTTTGCTGTCTGCTAGTCTGCTGGTGGACACCTGAAGTACAAAAACACAGATCAGGATGTTTTTCTGTGTTTGGAGGTAAAAGTTTGAGTGAAAGGTGTAAAAGGAAATGAAGTGGAGGACATAAAGAGGAGACAAATTGGACAAAGTAACAGGAGGAGGACAGTCAAGGAGGACAGTCAAGGACTGGCAGTGAAGTGGGACTAACTGAGCAGAAAGGACAGGAAGTGTCCATCCACTTACACAGCTGCTGAGTCCGTCCATCTGTCTGTGGATGGTCATCAGGAAGTGCTCCGTCTTGTCGGTGTCCCAGGCGACGGAGGAGCGGTTGTCATGGTGATAGAGACCAGCGATCAGCTCGAGACTGTCTTTGATGAAAACCAGCTGGGACTCCACCTGGACGGAGACACACAGGTGTGAATTCTAACTCTCTGATTGGCTGACAGAGCTGACGTCATAAACATGACTCTTCACATGAGATGGATATATTGATTGTTTGATCGATTGATTACCGAGGAGTTCCGTATCCGTTCGTAGAGTCTGTATGGGAAGGGAACAGGACACTCCTGTCTCGTCAGCTCGCCACCCTGAAACACAAATATACCTGTTTACAAACTTTCATATATTTATGGTGTTTATATACTTTATATGCGTGTGTATTTACCGTAACATATACAGTCTGTTCCTTTGCATACTTTTGATATACAGTACTGTGCAAAAGTCTTAGGGAACTATTTTAGCAAAGTTATAATGAAAATACACATTTATTTCTCAGTAGTCTTTTTACTAAAATACTACCAGTATACAGTATCAAAATGCAAATATTTCAGAATAAAACGTCATCAGTCTTAAGTCGCAAATATTTGCTGTGACCTGCATTTCCAGGCACAATGTGTTGAACTCTCTCAGGCAATATTTATTTACAGTACTAACCAGGTGTATTTACACCAGGTAACATTTCAGACGTGTCCGAATCTCAGTATTGATTTTTTGAGCTGCGTTTTGTTATGTTTGTATGAGTCCATGTTTCACACCAAATACTGACTTCAGTTAGAGGAAGCTATTTTGTTTGGACTTTTTTGCTGTTTTAAAACATTGTACATGTTCTCTGTATTCTTTGTATCTTCATAAAGGGACTAAGCAGTAAATGTATACATTACAACTTTTCTAAAACAAAAATTCTATGGTGGTCTAAGACTTTTGCACAGTACTGTGCATGTTTAGCCTTTATGTAATCTGGAATATTTGAAATTTATTCTAGGACTAATGGCATCCCTTCAAGGCCCCTGGAGTACTCACCATGTGGCGCAGCAGAATCAGCGAGGTGTTGCTCAGGTGACCATAGTGGCTGAGCCAATCACAGCAGAGCACAGAGCTCAGGGAGCTGCAGAGGACGAGGAGCAGAGCGGCCCAGCTCAACATGATGAAGACGAGGAGGATACAGGTGAGGATGATGAAGGTGATCTAGGTGTTCCAGGTGAGGTTTGTGATCCAG
>NW_024627838.1:0-2923 GCF_008729295.1 Plectropomus leopardus | reverse complement strand
TTTTTTTCCCTCTTGACCAACTATAAACTGAGGAGTCATCTTCACTTTAAAACAAAGAAGGAACTATATAAACCTCAAATGCAAGCCACATACCAAAGTATTAGTTCTATTTAAGACATATCTGTCTTGTCAAGCTTTTGTGCATTTTTTACACTTTGCGTGACATCTTTACCCAGTCCCAGTATAGTGCAAAAAGTAGTTTTAAAAGGATTTTTTTTCCCAACTCAACTTGCTTTGCCTTGGGGGCCACTTTAGCAAAATGACAGGAGGCCAGGGGCTAGTAAATGAACAGACATTAATAATTAATTTATAAAAACATTAGCCTGGACCTCAGTTGTGGGGTCCGGAGGATCCCACCATGCTACTTTTTGATAAACATGCTCTATTTTAATGTTTTATTATGCACTCTAATACCTTATTTGTGTTCAAAGTACAAAAAAAGTATTCACAGTGGAAATCAGTGAAGAGGGTTGAGATTATTGGCAGGCCACTCAGCACGATTATGGACCAGATTTGGCCTTCTGGCCATAAGTTGAATATCCTAATACATGAAGGCTCAGTCAGTATTAAACAACATTCAAATGTTTGCTAACAAACTTTTGCTATAACATCTGGTAGTTAAATGCTTCATTGATTGCTGTAGGTCAATGACAGAGGTCAGAGGTCAGCCCTTGCTCAGGAACATTTTGGCAAACTGGATGTTTTGGTCACAAAAACATGGTTTGTCCTCACCACACTAGCCACATATTATTGGTCCACGTGTAGTAAACCCTCAAGACATTTGTTTGTTATGTTTGTGTCAACAGTTTTGTTTGTGTCACAGAATGAACACTAGAAAGCAAACGGCCACTAGAGGGCACAACAGGTCTTTTTATGCACACTGAAGCAGGTCTTCTGAGACTTTGGGTTGGATGTAGAGGTCAAAGAGGCCTAAAGGTCTGTAGGTAAACTAGTGCCTTCATATTTATAAAGTCAGAGTGAGTTGTTCACAAGAAAATGCAGGATGCAGAATGAGAGAGCGACTCTGTTTCTCCAGAATGTGAACGTGAACTCAGCCTCATCATCACACAGCAACTAAAAGTCAAAAACACATATTTTTTTGCAGCATCATTTTCTGTTGGTAAAGAACAGCAGTAGCAGCAGTGAAACATAAGCCTCGAGTTTGTCGAGCATGCATCTCTAAAGTTCACATTAAGCTTCAATCTGTCTTTTTGTGTTCAAACACGCTGTCTTGTTTTTGCTGCAGTGTAGCTCTACAGTAAATATCTCTGGGGTTTTTGGTATTTTCTGTACAGCAGCAGATGGCTGGGCTGCAGAGTACAGTCACCGCTCTCTCTAAGCAGATCTTTTGTAATGTGAGGAAACAGCGAGGGACTGCTAGCTATCCTGCCATCACTTCCAATTTGGCTGCAATCAAAATAAACTAGAGCAACTGGTTAGTATCTGATGATTAGAATAAATAAATGCATTTCTCAGGCTTTGTCTCAACTTTGTCTACAATTTTTGTACTTGCATTCAAAGTTTAGGAATGTAAGTCTTGTATTGCATCACAGCAAAATACACCTGCATAAAGGTGACATGCATAAGAGGAGTTTATTTATTACATAGCTCTCTTAGGAAACGGCATTGGAGTTTTGGGGCATTTGATGCTGTCGAAAGTGCTTAAAATCAAACAGACCCATAATTTGCAGTTACTTATATACACATGCACAGAAGCTATATGAGGTATGATAACAGGCAGCCACAGTGACAGGCAGACTATATGCACTTATTCATTTTTCCACCCATCCAAAACCATTTGGGATTATATGGAGGATGGCTTAAAAATTCGGATAGGCTACACTTTTTTATATTCCTGTAGAGTTGAATTATTATATTGAAGTTGAATAATAAGCACTGAGTCAAACAGCACACCCTTCATCTGCGGAGCTGTAATTAACGGGGGCAAAATGCAGGCGGTGGCGAAGGAAAAAAAATGCAAATTATTCTGCACAAAGGCTCCTCACAAATTGGCGTCACCATTTCTCAAATTATATCATTACTATATTTTGAAAATGTTAATCTGTTGAGCGGATTTCCCGGGGGAGTTGAGTAAATTAGTTCTATTTCCGAGACTGCCTCTCTGCAAAGGCACGGCAGCGACAAGCACCTCTGATTTGCTGATTACAATTAGACTCCCCAGTTTGGGCTCCTTCAAGCATTGATAATTTTCGGCATATTAAGCACGTTTTAGCAAAGGTGATAAGTCAGTTTTAATTGAAATGAAATTATTATTCTAATGGAAGTTTGGTTATTATTATTAGGAGGCACTAGTCATTCTAGCTTCATTTTTAATATATAAATGCTGGGGAGTAAAAAAAAAAAGATTTTGAAGGGCATTAGGGTGTCAGGATTGAATGAGGTAATTTGAAGGGAATTACTTTCTCTTCTATCAGAAATGAACTGAATTAAAAGTCCAAATCAATCGCTTTCACTTCTCCATTCTACTTTGACAGCGGCACAATTACAGATAATTAGATGGGAGGAAACTTTTAATTGTGGGATTAGAGGGAGAGAGAATTTGTAGGATCAGAGGGAAATTTTCGAGGCAGAGTTTCTTGCTTAAAATCGAATCAAAGGATTTGCGAGCTTAAAATGGCACCCAGCTCCTTTTTTCTCCACTGTTTAATTGGAATTGCATCTAGTTCATCCAAATCATCCAAAACAATTAATTTAGATTTAATTCTATAATTATCATCAAATCGAATAATGTGCAACCTAATTTAGATAGTTAAAAATTAACGTGCGTGAAGTTAATTGAGTAATTAAACTCCTAAACTGCTGCCTATTAATTTGCCTGCCTAATTAAAAATGAATTTGATTCTGTGCTGCTAAAGTAAGCATCAGTGTTGGATGGGCGTCTTGATAAGATCTGTGTCTTTTT
>NW_024627836.1:0-4426 GCF_008729295.1 Plectropomus leopardus | reverse complement strand
ATGAGTGGGACATTTTTCTGGTAAAAAGTAAAGTTGTCAGTGTTTGGTGGACTAATTAATGCTGATTGCCTCAAAAATGCTTTTTTTAAATAGCAATTTTCTAGTGCAATTTCTTTCTTTATCTGCAGTTATTTCTTTATTGGTATCTGCCGACACTTTATGACCTAAGACTGTATACCTGAAATTTTGTTGTATGCCCTTATTACCATGTACACAGTAGAAAATTGACAGGCAATGAAGGGAGAGAGATGGTGAGTGAAATCCAACACAGATCTCATAGCTAGAGTCAAATTTAGGGACGTTGTTTACTGAATTGGGATTCACAATATGGACAAGTGCAATAACTAAATTGTGAGAGCTTCAGTTTTTTGTGAAGGTGAAATGTTTTGCATCAAGCCATTAAAATTCAGCATTGTAGTGCTACATAGAGAGAGAGAGAGAGAGAGAGCAAGAGAAAGAAAGGGGGAAATATAGTTATATACCGGTTAATCAACCACCCTAATCCAACCTGCAAAACAAAACTTTATGTGTATTAGTAACATTGTGAGGACTGAGTCCTTTTTCTTCCGCCTTGGGCGGCAAAATTGAGATCAGTGGCAGAGAGAAACATGTATCAGTTTTTGACTAAATAGAGAGAACAGTACGTGTTAGTAGCTCACATTCATTGTTAAGTTTTGTCTTTCCATCCGATTTTGCTTTTCTTGACAAAAAGAAAAAAACTACACAATTACCCTCTTTATCTTTTAATTGTCTGTCGCAATCCAAGTCCTGGATCTTACTGCTCTCTCAAGTTGGAGAGAGACAGTAATATAATGTTGTTTCTTAATTTAGAGTAGATTTATGGTTGTTATTCCATTCTTTTGTGAAATATTTTTCAATATATATTTTTTGAAATTTCTATATAGATTCATCATTGTTAAGTTGTGAAGCCTTGAACCAACAGCACATTATGTGTGCTGGACCTCTGCTATGATCACAATCCACTCTGTGGCATTTTCAACCAAGTAATGAATAATTTACTGTGCTCCTGGAATTCATTTATTTTTTGGCTGCGATGTGTCTGCCTCTGCTGAAGAAAGGCTGAGAGTCAGTACTCCAGAGAAATCACAAGTTGCCATAACTACAAGTGCTAAGGTCTCAGCGCAGTCCAGAGTGTAGTGCCCCGGAGAGGTGGGCAGTAAGCCGACCATGAGTGAAGGCTGAGAGCTCTGGAGGACCCCATCCAGCAGGAGCCCGGTGCCTGAAGCGCTCCTCCTCAGCCAGAGTTGTTTCTCTGCACAGTTTGCTCTCGTAGGCAGGAGATGAAACTGAATGCCTGATGGTTTATCATGTGAAGAAAAGGAATCCATCAACTATTCACTTAATGTTAGTCTAGGACAGATAATGAGGCAAAAACTACTTGAGGTTATAAATGCTTTTAATTTTCTTCAATTTCAGATGCTCAGCGAGGTTACAAAAAAATTCAGTGGTATACAGGCTCCTAATTAAGCTAAATTAAAAGATTAAAAAGACTGGGAAATTGAATATAGGACAATTGTGCTACAAGGCAATTTGGTTATCTTTTTGTTCATGCTTTCAGCATCGCGTCTTTATGGCAGAAGTTTTTTTCTTCTTCTTGCATCTCACTAGAGGCGTCGTGCAGTGGCACCAAAGTGGCTCTCCCTCTGATAGACAGCCTAATTCATACAGTTGGTGCTGTTATAATCCCCGGAGGCTGTCTTAGTTTGTTCTCAGCCTTGTTTATTCCAGTGATGTCCTCTCCATCCATTGCTACAAAGGAACCCAGACCACCACAGCTTAATGTTTTGTTGTTGTTGGATCAGTTTATACCTCTGAGGTGTTTCACTCGGTTCTTGCAGTGTGTGTGTGTGTGTGTGTGTGTGTGTGTGTGTGTGTGTGTGTGAGTGAAGAGAAATGTGTCAGAGCTTGTTATCCAGCTCCGTTGCGGTACATTGGGACCACCAGTCCCCTGTCACTCACACATATACAGGTTTGTGTCCAACAACGACTTTTTGGGTTGATTTAAAATTCAGATTTGTGTCTTGAGTTGGATTTAAAGCTAAGGTGAGGATTTCTCTGTGAGATATTGTTTTAGGTTAGTAGTGCTGCTTATGCATGTGTATGCGTGTTTCAGATGTGGACCTTTTGACTGCACGTACGTGTGCCGATGTTTATATTACACCTGTTTTCTGTGCGCTCTCATGTCTGAATATTGCCTGTGTTTGTGTATCTCCTCTGTGTCCTTCACTGCTGCGAGAAAACATGAACTCATGATCAGTCTTGCAGTTTGATTTTCACCTTCAGTGAAACAAGAACTTGAAGAAGCATTTGTGTCTGAAGAAAACACTGTGGTGTGGAAATTATTCTGCTCTGCTATGAATAGCTGGGGGAATGTATATATGCATGCATATGTACATTTCCCCAAATGCATGCATTTACAGGAATACATTGACCTTTTGCTAAAGAAGCTTATAATGCATGCAAACACTGGAAGCCACTTTATGGTGCGATGCAGCGTTACATCCCTCTTAACAGCCCTGTGGTGAAGAAAACACTGAGCTCAGAGTTTAAAATGCAACTGGCCATTTTATTGCACATTGGTGAGTTGAGCTCATTTGTAAAAGATGTAGAGGCAGATTATTCAGAAATGCACTGGTCCAATGTGCAGGTCCAATGTGCAGGATTTAAGGGGATATTTTAGCAGAAATAGAATACAAGATAACAAGTGTGTCTTTAGTGCATAATCACCTTGAAATAAGAATTTTTGTGTTTTTGTTACCTTAGAATGAGCTGTTTATGTTTACATAGAGAGCGGGCTCTTCTAGTCAGCCTTGCCTTCTGGTTCCAAAAAACCAAGTCGAAATGCTGAACTCATGGCAAATTTGCAAATCTTATGATAGCCAAGGAGTGACCTGTCCTGACTCTATCTATGAGTGGCTAGTACTCATTGCCTTTGTTAATTGGGTTGGATAGGTTTAGGTAAGATGAGAGGGATTGTTTAGGGTCAGAGTAAGTCAGTCAAAGGGAGAGAAAGCAATGTAAGGCGGGCTATGCCTTCGCCATCCTAGGATTAGCGAATGGGCCGAACTACCGTCATGGTAGCTACATTGCATTCTGCCATCCTCACCACTAGATGCCACTAAATCCCCCTAACTCTTACACACTGTTCATTTACAGATACAGAGGCAAATTATTCAGAAAGACACTGCTGTTGTGCTCGTATGTGAAATCCATATAGAACGTCTTTGTTATCTTGAACATGTTTACTATTCCAGTAACACAATGCAAGCGTATCTGAAAAATCCACTTTGATCCCATTTTCTGCCGAGCAAGAGCAGATTTCAGACTCAATGTGCATGTGTCTCGGAGTGTGTATCTTTTTGTTGGGAGTAATGTGAGTTAGAATAATTAAGCTGGAGGGCTTGACGCTAGATAATGGACTGGGACAGTGAAAGGCCTCTGTAATGACGGATGAGAACTCAGGGCATTGTCGTTAAGAGCACAGACGTGGAGATACGGCTGCATCACGTTTATAGTACGCGTTGGTGCACACACACACACACACACACACACACACACACAGACACACAGAGACACACACTGAAGAATAGACTAATCATGAATCCTTTAGACAAACATTCATGTGAAGTCGTTTATCATCTCCCTCTCAGACACAGACAAACTGCCCATTTCTATCTGCATAAAGTACATTTGTGTCTGACGCACTCCTTGACAAACACCCGACACAAGCAGTAACTCTAAGATGGACACTTATACACTCCCCTGTTCGTTATATTGATCTGTGCTTACACAAGTATTAGCACTCACTTAGAATGAGAGGCAAGTCTTTAGGAGCACAGAGCGAAGACACATTCACACAAATGCACCATTTCTCATGTTGTTTGGTCAAACGTACAACAAGCGCTAACACGCAAACTTCTCGGGGTAAAAACACATGCGTCTGCTTTGGCCTGGAAGATTCCTCCAAATTGAATTGGAGCAGCTGATGTATTCATCCAGTGTGTGTGATTTAACGAGGTCCACTCCATCTCGTCATAAATCATATTAATAATCTTGAGCTTCCCATTGATTTTTATTTTTTTTAAGCTATCCCAGTGCATTATTTGATATCTGCAGCCTTTGTTTCAGATTTAATGAACACACACACAAACACACACACGCACGCATGCAGACTCGCACACAGACACGCACACAAAGGGAACTGAAACTACTTTTCCTTTTAGAAGTCTTTATTCATCTGTGTAGAAAAAAAGACAACAGACCAATAAATGGAATAGCGTTTTGCACCCATTTTTATGTTTATACATAAGAGTGTTTTCATTATCACATCTGAGGGTGACATTTTAAAAGGAAAAAGGATTTCTGCACAGAATGAAAGGAAGCTTCAGTGCTCTCAAAAAAAGAG
>NW_024627835.1:0-3346 GCF_008729295.1 Plectropomus leopardus | reverse complement strand
TCTGTAAAGTTCTGTACTGAACACAGAACAACTTAGTGTAGAATATAATTGTAAGAAGCCCAGTTTGCGCTTTTTCTTATAAATTTCAGATAAACACGATTTGCTTACTGCTGATTCTGAAATAATATTCTGATGTATCCCCGTAATCTGCAGGCATTATATTAAGTTTGTTTTAAACGAAATTTGGAGATTGCCTTCGTTTATATGTCATGAGCATTTTTGGCACTTAATACCGGGGTTATGTGCGTTTATTAGTGATGTTTATGCACTGCCTTGCATTTAATAGTCATATATATGCTGTAATTATTTAATTGCCGAGAGTTATTATTATTAATGCAATTTTTGATATTTGTTTGCATATAAAAAATGCCAAATGCTTATAAATTAAATATGATTAAATAAAATACTAAAAATGATTAAATTACACACTCAGCAATAAACATGCTGAAGATTATTTTCTGATTATTTTATATTTATTGTATTGATTCATTTTTTAAGATGCGTCTGCAGATATATTTAGATATATTTTATATTTATGCCATTATTATGGTTATTAGTTAGACCTATTATTTTATTTACTGTATATTGTTCCTGAAACCGTGCTAAAACACTCGAGTGTACGGAGACCGTTTTCTCTTTAAAACGTCCTTTTAAAGATGCCAACGTATCCTACATTTGCAACATGCATCGCTGTTGTTATTAACTGTAGAACAATGAAACAAAACAAAACGCACGTGAACAGGTTAAGCGTGCTAAAGTGAACAGTGTACCTGCGTTTTATCTGAGGCCAGCTGAAGGCAGACAAGTCGGTGCTCTTTATCACCACAGATGATATGCGCTGTTATGTTTGAGGGATCTGTGTGTGTGTGTGTGTGTGTGTGCGCGCGCGCGCGCGCGCGCGCGTGCAGGTTGCTAAATTACAGGCTGTAAACAGACTGTAAAAGCGGTTGTTGCCATTATCTGCAGCTCGGGTCCTGAGTTTCACCCCTGTGGAAACATGAACCCCATTAGGCTTAGATTTAAAAAAAAAAAAAAAAGTAATAATAACCCATTTAACACACCAAAATCCTGCAGACAACCGTCATGGACGCAAAAAACCCTTTCCAAGCTTCCTCCGTGTTTCCACAGAAGGTTCAACATCACGTAGACATTTTTCTGCCTCCCCCCCTGCTGTGCGGCCCCAGCCCGGGCCCCGCCGTGCCCCCTAGGCCGGATAAGAAGCATGAGAGCCGGCCACAGCGCAGCCTGCATGTCGGGGTCTGCTGTCTGGTTGTGCCTTTTTCTTTTCTTTTCTCAGAGGTTTTACAGCCGTTGCTTTTTAGGATGCATCAGAGTGAGACAAAGGAAGGTCGGACAGGAGACAACACACACACACACACACACACACACACACACACACACACACACACACACACACACACACAATCACGAACAGCAAAAAATACCTCAATAAGAGCCAAACGGCTACAAAACCATAAAACTCTCAAAGCTGAAAAGAGGAGGAGGAGAGGAGGAAGGAGACTTCCACGCTGCTACAACACAACAGTGGTACAAATGAGCAGAATCCCACTGTATCTAAAAATGTCCCTATCCAGACCTTTGCACCAGCCCACTGCCCCTCACAAGTCTAACATGCACACTGTAAAATCTGACAAGTTGATCTGGCTTAAAATAATATTGGAGAGCCATTGTCTTGGGTAAGTAAAGTAAATATATATACAAATCTCAATTCATGTTTTCTTTTCATCTCTGTGTTAAGTTTGCTTGAAATATAGCTACATTTACTTAATTTCGTGACGCTGTTGCAACTTAAAAATGACAAGTGAAAATCAAATGTTCTTTTTAAGGGTTGGCAACTTCAGTTAGTCTGACTTAACTTGACCAGTGATGAAATCAGGAGATCTGCAAGTTCTGTTTTCCTAACCTGTTTAAGAATATAAAATATAATTGAAGAAAATGCAGCCAGCAAAAATAAAGGTATACTGCAAAATGGTTTACCGAAATATTTAATATGAACCTAATATTAAATAATATTAAATATACACATTTAAGTACTCATAGCTACATTTCAGGCAAATTTAACAATTGACATAAATGACATGAATTAAGATTAATAGTTATATGTATTTTATTATTATTTACTATTTTTCAGTGATTTTATACTTACATTTTTTCAAGGCAGTTTGTAAAAAATCAACCTGTCGTATTTTACAGTGGAGAGGCAGCCCATCACTAACATTTGCTCCCCTCTCTTTCTCCACCGCCTATCAATCCCACCATAACCACCAAATAAATTATCATGCAGGGGGATTTGAAACTTTTTCTCTAATATTTCCTCTCTCTGTGTGTCTTTCCTCGCCCCCCTTCCTCTTTCTTTCGGCGTGTTTGCTTTACAGCCGTTTAGTTCTTAACCTTCAGAAATTTATACGCTATAAACTTTTATTGCCGTCATATTCTTTTATTGCGCCGCAACGCATTGAATCCTCTTTCTCTCCTCTCCTCTGCTTTTCCGTCTTCCTCTTTGCTGTTTTTTTTACGACAGTCGGCGGCGGCTTCTTCCAACCCGCACGCATCCGCTCCCGCATCCCTCATCACCCACCCCACCCCCTCCTCCCTTTTCTTTCTTTTTTACCCGTGAGCTCGAGACCCCCGGTGCGTGCAGCACATCCTGCTCCTCTCGTGCTGTTTGTTTCCATGTTTGAAAATAGGAAGTGTGCAAAAAGCAGCTGACGTGAGAAAGAAGAAGACGAGCAGGAGGAGGAGGAGGAGAGATGGCTGCTCTTTATTGGCCCAAAGGGAGAAATGCTATCAGATTTTTATTTTTTTCAAAGCAAAGTCAAATAAAACAAATGAAACAAACCCTGACGGTCTGCTCTGACCGGCGGAGTCCACTTGTGGTTTTACAATTACAGAAGACACAGATGCAGAGGCTCTCCCGTGATGCTCCGCCGGGCGATCCTCTGCAAGAAATCAAACTGCTCTGAGATTTGTGGCTTCGAAACACAACTACTGTGAATGCAGATGGATGTGAATCATTTGGAGGAAACGGAGCGATGGACTGTGGATGTGCCGCTGCCTTAACCGTTTTCAAAGTAATGGGCCAACAGGGGGGAACTATAGCCAAACAAATAACATGAGCCTGTCTGCTACAAGTTGAATTCTTAATTTGTAACTTTAGTGGAGATATAATGTTAGTTATTGGTTTACTTTGATTTCTTTTTTTTTTTCGAGGGCGAAATTATTATTTGCAACGCCGACAAGCAACAAAAGTCTTCTTTTTCTTCCTCAAATTAATATTATTATTATTGTTGTTGTTATACTACTACTACTACTACTACTAATAATA
>NW_024627834.1:0-1079 GCF_008729295.1 Plectropomus leopardus | reverse complement strand
TGTGTGTCAATTCTCCATTATGTGTTTATGTATTTGTGCCAAATCTGCGTCTGTTTGCTCACACACAGAAGCACAATTATGTGTGTTACTGTACGTGTGTGTGTGTGTGTGTGTGTGTGTGTGTGTGTTACGCCACAGTGGCTGTTAAATGTTTCTCCTTGACTGGAGAGACCCTGAAGTCTGCTGCTACATCTGTTCCACTAAAACAAAGACACACACACACACACACACACACACAAATAAACCACAGGCGTATACCCAAAAGTATATTTACACACGCATCACCTTGACGAAAAGGTCCTTTAATGTGAGGAAAAAAAAGAAAAGAAGAAACAGATTCAGAGGTGGAAATAAGTGATGTTCATGCAACTGCGGCAGATTCTGCATATTCCTGCACGCACACACAAAGAATCACTTTAATTCTCCCTTCCCCCTCTGGCATACTGAATTTAGCATTAATTTAGACAGTGAAGTCTCTCGTCCTTGCACACACACACACACACACACACACACACACACACACACACACACACACACAGAGCAAATAGAGGAATTGGGTTTATAATCAGGACTGCCCGAGAGCGAGTGGGGGAGGGACTTATGGGCACCGCTCCAACCAGATTGGTCAGAACAGATCAGCTCAATTAGACGAGTACGAAAGAGAATGAAAGGAGACAGAGATAAAGACAGAGCAGCAGGCAAAATGTTAGAAGTTAGATTTGTAAAAGCACCAAGAAAAAGCATGAACACAAAAGTGCTCATGCACAAGAAAGCATAAATATACATATGTATATATATAAACCTAATGGGTAAATTTATGTGCAAAAATGCAACATATATCAACTAAACTACCTCTGAATACTGAGTTAGGCCATGTTGAGATGAAAAAGGCCCTCTAAAAATGGAAAAGTCTCTCCTTTGTGTTTTTAAAAAAATCCACGTTCATATGAAAACGATCCTCATGTACACGGACCTGCAAAAACAACCGGAAATGCCGCAGTATGCACACCAGGCCAATAGTTGGCAGTGTAACTTTGTAATAATGCATCATTTTTCTTTCAGAAACATGGACAGATGGC
>NW_024627832.1:0-2012 GCF_008729295.1 Plectropomus leopardus | reverse complement strand
GGGGGGTGCAGTCCCCTCAGACTGCATACACAAACACTTAACTATATGTTGGTTCGTGAGCACATGGGTGGAAGTGTGCGCATAAACACACGGGCAACACAACGGTGGCTTTGGCCTGGACACTGGGGGCTCATAGAGGATTCAGCGCGAGCACCCTCGCTAATAAAATTCACAGTGTTAGTATTAGTGAGATTTAGCAAGGAAAATAAACATTTTTCAACTCTGACTGGCCTGTGGGGTGGCTCTGCTAACTGAAGATGTGGAGGCCTGGGGCCCTGCTGGCACAAGCACAAACTGCAGTAATGAGGGCGGTGTTATCATGGAGTGGGACTTTGCTGAGGCCTCTTCACCCCAGACAAGGTCAAGGTGAACAAGCCGGAGGGTGGGTGCCGGGTACAGGACTTTGCTTACATAATGATTTTATGTATTGTGAAAGCCTTGTTTTTTTTTGGAAGAAATTCAAAATATAAGTACTCAGCACCCATCATTTCTACTTTTTGTTAAGTTGTGACATACAGGTTGCCTGGCAGCTCAGTGGATAAAGCGGGTGCCCCATGTACAGAGGCTGTGTCCTGCTGCTACGTCCATCTCATCGTTTCTATCTGAAAAAGCTTCTCCTTTTGTCTGTGACCAACCTCAGCATCATCACCGATCAAATCAGGCAATTTGTTTCAAGTGTGCACAAAATTAGCAGATGCTAAGATGCTGAGTCATAGAATGAGATAAAGGTAAAGGACTTGGTCATGTTTGTCCTCTGCCATATTAGGGAAGTAGCCTTCTTGCGTAGCCTGCAAGAAGGCGCTCCATGTGCTCAAAGCCGCGGTGACACCAAGAGCTAGCTGCTCCAGGGGATTAGCACAACCCTCCAATTAAAGTGCTTTCATTTTCCACAAAGTTAAAACAGAAGAGGCAAATGCTTAAAATAATCATACACACACACACACACACTCTTCTCTCCCATCCTTTTTAATATATTTTTTTTCTTAACTGTATCAATGTGCACTGGAACGCCTGTAATTATGACCCTCTATATAAATCCAGATCCCACAATTACAACCAGCCCACGATGCAGTCCCACACAGAAACACACACTCTCTCTCACACACACACACACACACACACACACACACGCCATATTACCACATACTGCTGTGCCGCCATGGCCTGTGCAACATCTGTTTTCTCACTCCCTGCCGGAACCTGCTCACCCTTTCAATTATAACCGCCACCTATAAAACACTCTTTTACCAAGCGGTGAGAGTAGTGAGTACATGTTTGTGTGAAATCAGTAAAATTAGTTTAGACCAATGACATCTATTGTGACAACCCTGAGCTGAACAAAACTAGCTTGTCTGCACCTCACCTTTAGAAAAACGGACATTATAGGCATATAAACTTTGTTGCCGGAGGCATTACGAATTTTTCTGAGCTGAGGTTGATGTATGGATGGAGGGGGTGGTTTGATGATGGAGGCAGAGGGCGGGGATTTGGGCACAGTGCCCAGAAGGGTGAGGCAGGCGCCAGGCTAGCAGGCCACCAAGCTGCAAGGCCTGTTTCCTGCTTTATAAAGGGGAATATTAATACATGTATCTCCCATTAAATCTGTTAGCAACACGGCAAGCTCGCCTCGCTGCAAAAATTGTTGCAGCTGCACAACGTGTGCAGAGCAGAGCACAGCTTATCAGAATGATCTCCCCATTCATTGCCAGCCTCTCCACCCATCCATGTTTTTTTTTTTTTTTTTTTTTGTGTGTGTTTGTGTGTTTGTGTTGTGTATCTTTTACTCCATCCCTACTCCTCAATGTCTTTTCCCATTTGAAACCTGAAGCAACATCACTTTTCTTGTGCAGTTTTCAGATGCCTTTTGCAAGTATGTAAACCTTTGAATTTTGAACAAAGTGGTGCGATTTCTTTCACAAACCGGTGGGGTGCAATGAGCAATTTGGTGAGAAATGTTTAAGAATTGCAAGAGATACTTGGATTAGAAGTTTTTTTTTTAGTTCTTTTTTTTT
>NW_024627831.1:0-2050 GCF_008729295.1 Plectropomus leopardus | reverse complement strand
CTTGTTTATCAAAAAAATACTGTAAGTGGAGGATCCCCTACACCCCCGACAGAGGTCCAAGCTAAAACCCTAATGTCCTAAAGTGCTAGAAAAGTCATAAAATCCTAGAAAAGTCACAGAATCTTTGAAATATGCAAAAATCTTAGAAACGTCCCAAAATCCAAGAATTGTGCTAGAATACTAGAAATGTCCTAAGATCTTGGAAACATCCTAAAATCCTAAAATGTGCTAGAAATAAATTCTAGAAATATTCTTAAATCATAGAAATTCCCTACAATCATAGAAACATCTTAAAATCATGGAAACATCATAAAATCCTTGAAAAAATTCCTAGAAATGTGCTACTGTCCCAGAAGGGTCCGTTGTGGCGCAGTGCATTCTGGTATTTGTAGTTTTTTTTACCTTTTGAGTGAAAAAGTGTTTTTCTCTGTTTTCGCTTCGTCATGTGGCACCAATTTCAAAAGTAACATACAGTCCCTTATCAAAGTTTAAACTGCGCTCAGGTGCCGCTCCTATAACACACCTAACCAGTTAATTTAACCGCGAACATGTCGGTCCATCGTGTCCTCGGGTTCACTGTGAGAGACACTGGAGCATCAGTAAAGTTTCACGCGGTGGCTCCTGTTCACCAAAATTTAATGTCCTCGAGGATGGGTCTTGGGGGTCTGGGGGGTCTGGAGGGTCTGGCTCTCGTGCTCGGAGCTGGCGTCACTGCTGTGGGACTCGCGCTCAGATAAAAATACCTGCGGAAGCCAGAAAAAGTAGTCCGCGTGGGCGTAGTGTCGCAGCTCCTCGTTCACCCCCCAAACTCCGGAAGGTATGCTAGTCTCGGGCTTGATGCCACAACATCGGACTGAAGTTTGGAGAGCTGCAGGATCGGTGAGAGTTTAACTCCGCAAACTTTAGGGACTGTTTGGCGCATTTTACGCACTTTTCATTCTTCATTTTTTTTATATATATATATAATTTTGGCTCAGTTTATGCATATAGCATTAATTTTGGCAAGATTTTTTATTTTGTTTAATCAGTGAATTTCCAGCTCAGCTCCTGCACAACAAGTTTAAAATACACAGTGGAAAAAAAAGCTCCACTGAAACCCATTCAAACTGACATTTTTGATCCCACAGCCATCAAAGCAGAAAAACATGTCATGGGCTGTTTTTTCCGCCCTTTTTTTTTTTTAACCACATTTACATCTGCTCTCCCTCTCCACCCGTGTCTGCTCTCATTCTCCGCTGGTGTCTCCAAGTGACCGCTCCACTGTCATCCTCCGCCGATGTCTCCACAAGTATCTCTGCCAGTGTCTCCGAATGTCCACTTCGCTTTGCTCTCATTCTCCGCCGGTGTCTCCGCTTGTCCTCCGCCGGTCTTCTGCCGGTGCTCCGCTGGTCCTCCGCTCTCATTCTCCCTTGGTGTCTCCACCAGTGTCTCTGCTGCCCACTCCGCTCTCAGTCTCTGCAGGTGTCTCCGCCAGTGTGCACTCCGCTCTCAGTCTCTGCAGGTGTCTCCGTTGATGTCCGCTCCGCTCTCATTATCCAATCCCAATCTCGCCTTTGGGGCACCAAAATCGCTCGAGCCGGCCGACGCTGTCTGCAGACATTATTTAACAACAACGCTCTTTATTTATGGAGTTAGAGCAGAGATATGAAGGTTTGTCTCAGAAAATATAATTTGGCACTGGAAAAAAATAAAATTAAAATAAACTTGCCAGTGAAATAATTCACTGAAAAGGTTGATTGACTGATTATTATTTGCTTTTAAATTTAAAATGCAGTAAAAAAAAAAAAAAAAAAAAAAAAATCATGGTTATCACTATGGGTTTTTTCAATGTCATTCTTTTAATAATAATAATTAAAAATTATTTTAGTGATTCTGTGGTTTATTTTTTTCCTTTTTTCAAAGCCATTTTTATGCCAAAATGTATTTTTACTGCTGCAAGGCCATATTTATTGATTAATTTACACTACAATTTTGATGTGCTATAATTTTGTGTCACTTCATATTCATAGTTTTGTAGGCATACATTATACTTTTTATTCCATAACATTTT
>NW_024627830.1:0-1532 GCF_008729295.1 Plectropomus leopardus | reverse complement strand
TCCAGATATTTTGAATGCATGTCCCAGAATAATACTGGTACAAAGTGGTACTGGATGTTCATTTTAAACAGAATAATAAGTAAATAATGTGGAGTAAGTAGCGAAACATATATGGAGATTATGGAGATATACAGATACATTTTATCTGCAGCCACTGATCTTTTTAGTTTTACTTTTACTTTTGGTTTCTTTCTTTATTTCCCTAATTTTATACACCTTCACTTTTTTTAAATCATCAAACCACAACACCTCTACAGGATTAGCACCAAATGTATTTCTGTCCCTTAAGGGATTATTTGCGACAAACTAGCGTCAGTAAAGAAATCAGAGATGAAGTGTTGTTAGAGAGACAGGGCCACGCGGTTTTTATTGCGCTGCAGGCGGCTCTCAGACTCCTGGGAGATGGCGAGCAGAGATGCCCCAGTTGAGGCGAAGATATCCCTCCCTGCATTCCTGCGCTGAAAGAATGCGGCGTCTCCATCTTGACCTGCCGGGGTTAAATTTTCAATCCACGCCTCTGAAATCTCTTCTGGATGAGATATTTCACGGCGCTCTGACATCTGAATTTGGGAATTCGAATTATTGCAACATAGTTTGTCCTCCTCAGAGCTTTTATTTTTTATTTTGCACCTTTGGAAACTGGGGGGACAACCTGTGGATCCGACTCTCGTCCGTCTAATTTTTCTCAAAGCTAAGCAGCTAAGCTCTGCCCGGGCCATATGGCTGTGACAGATCTGTCCCCCTCTCCTGTTGTGACAGCCCTTCACAATAAGAGACGGCTCACAGGCTGCATCCAACAGCCAGTCGCTTTTATATAAACTGCAAACATTGAGGGTCATCAGTTATAAAATGGTTTATATATATTATGTTTTATATAAATTAACAAAAAAGCAAAGATCCCTGTGTGCTAAGCTGATCTGGTATTGATGGTTAAAACTTGCTAGAATATAAATGTAGAATAGTAAATGCAGATTTGATGGGTCTTTCGTTTCGCTGACATATGAAATGAGTTTCATTTCTCTTTTCTAATGCCCTTTATTTGTGAGGCTGCGCACATTTTTGTTTAGTGACACAAAAACAGATTTTATGGATGATGCAAAAAGAGTCCCACATGAGGAGCTACAAGCTACAGTGCAAAATATGACTAAAAACGTGGCGTTAGTGACAATTTTTTAAAACAACTTTGCATGTTGGGGCTTCAGGACACTTTGGACGAACAATATGAAGAAATTTTATTACACTATGTGATTTTTTTATTTTAGGTTTGAATCCTGGTAACTGTTTGGGTGTACTTTTCCTTTAACGTTGACATTTTTCTGGTAGAGGTCTGTAACACCCCCAAACCTAATAAAGCACAAACGTAGTAAAAATCTGCAGCTTTTTATGTAAAAACCCCAAAAACGTAATAACAGTTGCCGACTACAAACATAATACGAAATTTCCTGCACATATTTGAGATATTATTACATCTATATGACGTACATCGCATAGATGTCTTTTCAGGACGTAGCATAGATGTCTTTTCTGGACGT
>NW_024627829.1:0-2652 GCF_008729295.1 Plectropomus leopardus | reverse complement strand
TTTTAATTAATTTTCTGTTTCTCGTCTCTTTTTTCAAAAAATAATTTTCATATTTTTGTCATTTTCTTTTCACATTTTACCAATTTCTTGCTTGTTACTTTTTGTTCATGTTTTCAAAAGACATCAAATCGATCTGCTCAGGTTGTAAAAAGCATCTGAATGCAGCGCAAGAAAAACTGATGTTAATTCAAGTTTCAGAGGGTTAATAACAGAGCAAGAGGGCATCCAATTGTGGGACTTTTATCAGCTGTTACCACAAAATTACAACTTCTTATATCGTACACACACACACACACACACACTCACACACAAACATGTTTTTCCTCGTGTCACAATTGACCATGTTCATGTTAAGTGAAACACCAGGAGAACGATGCTCAGCTAGTTTTTCTCCATTAGACAGAATATCCTGTTTTTGTGGTTAAATATTGAACTTCTTCATTACGAAGAACGATCTCTGTGTTTCCTTCCTGTTTTCACTCATCATGCAGCACAGCGGGAAGTGAGGAGACTCTCCACGGTCAACCAAAGACAATCTCTATCTTATTTGCTGGTTTAAAAGTGAGTTTGGGTTACTTCCTCTTGAGCTTTCATGCTAAAAACTCTTCACCCAAGAAGTCTTACTGAAGCAAATGCATCTTATAAACGAGTAACCTTTTCTGATCACAAGCCTTTTTCTTCATATGATGTTATGAAAATAGACGGTATGAATGAAGTGTTTGCGGACGAGTCAGATGTACCCGGCTGAGTCACTGTGCTTCAGTGTCTGGGAATGTGCCAAAATGTCTGTATATGCGCGAGTCAGTGTGTGAGTGTGTGTGTGTGTGCAGGCTTAAAATACAATAATGGGTGTGGGAGAGAAATATCTATAACTGACTGTTCACTGCCACCTCGATTGCAGCTGAGACAACTCTTTGTTTTTTTTTACTATTTTACTATTTTCCACCTGATTTATTTCTAATTTTTGTGGCTGCTCCATTTGTAGTTGCTCATTGCCTTCTTACCATGAGTTTGAAAGAAATTATAGCCAGTTTGCTTAATTCTCACATTCATGTTAAAGAAGCTCAATAATGAAACTGAATAACAGTCAGGTAAAGGTCAGCTGACATCTGCATTTGTGTCATCAGGTTTCAAAGTGGCCATGTTTCTGCAAGAAAGGAGTCTGCAAAGTGTGACCCTGAAAAATCCATGACCTTACACCTCACAGTTCACTATTTGATCTGTCGATCAGATCTCATTACAAAACCAGAAAAATACCACAATGACGCGTGGCGCAGAGAATTGAGATGGCAGAGAAAGACAAATGAGAGATCCTGGACAATGATGAGAACAAGCAGGTGATGAGGAAATTCAAGACGACTTTACCAGTGGGAGCAAAATGATGTTGAGCTTTAAAGTAAGAGAAAACAGTCCAGCTGACCAACACAGAAGTCGTCTCTGCAGATTACAGAAGGAAGCTGTTGCCCTCAAAGGGAAAACCCAGAAGAAAGTTCACAGCTTCCCTCAAACCTCAGCGAAGATATGAAACAAAAACCCCATAAAAACCTTGTATCATCTGGTGGTGTTACTGAAAGCATTGTCAGATGGATTTCCATTAACCCTCAAATTGCACAAATTGAAACTGCAAATATAAAAAAAAATGCCTAATGGAAACATGTCGATTTCAGGAAGAAAAAAAAAATCCAATCTATCGCAAAAGGGTTTATATGCTTGCATGAGGTGGTATTTCAAATTAAAAGTAAAGTTTCTTTGGAAACAAACTCTTTCCTTTCACACCTCGCACATGTGATGTGGTTTACCAGCAGGAAAGAAAACACACAACCACAAACTCGACTTCTGAAGAACTTGAAAAGAAAAGAAGCTCTGTGACGCTCGCTGGGCCAAGATGACGTTTCCTTCAAGTTTGATTGGCCGCAGGTGTTTCCCATTTCACTGACTGTGTGAGAGACACTTCCAGTTTTACCACCTGTCCTCCTGAGACAGGCTGCAAACAAAACTCTTTGTCTGATCTACTGTCTAAAGTGAATCAAAGGAACATACCTCAAATGTTAATTATAATAATCCATTATAATAACGTGTTTGTGCACAACTGCAATAAGTAGAGAGATTTCATTTGAAGAGGAATCGCTCTAATAATAATAATACATTTCTCATAGAAGGCTTTTCAAGGTACTGAAATACTCTTAAAAACATTCAAAAGATTATGAAAAGAATAATAAGATGGTTGAGTTTGAGTCCAGTCTGTCTGACTTGATGCTTGAACTGGAGTCAAAGGTGTCAGCACTCTATTGTAGCAGCTGCAGCCCAAACCTGGTTTATGTGAAATTTCTAGTTCATCTATCTTTTAACCCCTTAAAATCTGAGTCAACATCTCGACACCTTTCATAAGGTTTAGTAAAGCACAGATTAAGTAAAGTAAATATATACAAACACATGAAGTAAATATAAGTAAACCTTTGAACCTTGAGCAACACGGCAAGAAATGTCCCACAAACTGCAAGAAATGTATAGATTTAAAAAGAAGAATGTTTCAAAGGTAGGGGAAAATGTATATTTATAATTATTATCATAATTATATATTTAAAGTTATTTTATAGAATTATAATAATTTGTAAGCAGGTAATTTCCTTGTTTTTATTTATTTATTTATTT
>NW_024627828.1:0-1451 GCF_008729295.1 Plectropomus leopardus | reverse complement strand
CCTGTCTGTCTCTACCTGTCTGTACCTGTCTGTCTCTACCTGTCTGTAACTGTCTGTCTCTCTGTCTGTCTGTCTGTAACTGTCTGTAACTGTCTGTCTCTCTGTCTGTCTGTGTGTCAGGAGGCGATGTCAGTGGTGGGTCTGTCTGTGGAGGATCAGGATTCGGTTCTTCAGCTGGTTGCAGGAATTCTTCATCTGGGAAACATCAGCTTCAGAGAGGAGAACAACTACGCTGTGGTGGAGAGTCAGGACTGTGAGCGCACACACACGACACACAAAACAACGACGCAGCAGCACACGGGGCGATGACGGGGTTAAATAAAGCTGCGTTCATGTTTCCAACAACAGGAGGAAACAAGGCTGACACTTTATTTATATTATTATATAATTCTTTTATTTTCTGTGTATCTTATATGCATAAACTAAAGTGTTCTACTAAAAATAAACAGTAGCTACTAGGAACAAAATGATAAAGTTTATCATTTTTACCGTAAATTGTTGACACTGTTTTCATGCTCTCCATCATTTCTGCTGCCCTGAAAAAACCCAAACATAAGAACTTGGATATCATTAAACTTCCCATTTTCTCGCTCATCATTCTGTATTTGGAGGTAACTAAATATTTCCGAGGAGCACCTGAAGGCAGCAGTGACGTTTAGAAACGTCCTTCTCTTCTTCATGTGAGACATTAACACACAGACTGGTGGTTTAAACTGTCTCCGTCTGTCCCCCGTCAGTCCTGGCGTTCCCGGCCTTCCTGTTGGGGGTCCCTCAGGACCGTCTGTGCAGTAAACTGACCAGCAGGATCATGGACAGTAAGTGGGGCGGGAAGACCGAGTCCATCTCCGTCACCCTGAACACGGAGCAGGCATGTTTCTCCAGAGACGCCCTGTCCAAAGCTGTCTACACCCGACTCTTCGACTTCCTCGTCGACGTCAGTCCGCCTCAACACACACACACACACACACACACACACACACACACACTTTATTTTATTTTACATTTTGTTTTCCTATACACTTTGTTTTGTCTGACTTTGTTTTATCACACACTTTATTTCACATTTTGTGTTATTTGACACTGTGTGTGATTCTGTATTGATTATTGAATGCTTGTGTGTGACAGTGCATCAATAAAGCCATACAGAAGGACCAGGAGGAGCTCAACATCGGAGTCCTCGACATCTACGGCTTTGAAATCTTCCAGGTATAAACACATTTTTATCTCCGGGGAGCAGCTGAGGAAGAAATGACCTAAAGATTGATCCTGAAAAAAGAAAGAAAATTTCCTGATATTAGAAAAATCAAATAAGCGGAAATAGCTTATAAAAAAATAATTTACGAAGTCCACTAGTTTCTTGCAGTTTGCTCTTTGTCTTTTTTCCATGTTTTTGAAAGAAATCAATATTTCTGATGTTTAAAGTTTTAAATATTTGTAAAAAAAAAAAAAAC
>NW_024627827.1:0-1485 GCF_008729295.1 Plectropomus leopardus | reverse complement strand
TCCAGAGAATGAGGTAGATCGAACGAAACCAGTTCATCTTTAATGTATGGAGGTAGCCCGTTGAGGAAGGCATCGCACTGGGCGACCGAATTCCATTCGCTCTGCCGAGCTCGGGTTCTGAAATCAATGGCAAAGTCAGCAACTGTCCGATCTCCCTGCCGTTGACTCAGCAGTCCCCCTGTGGCATCGGGACCCACAGGAACGGGCCCAAATACCTTGCACAGCTCCTCTGCAAATGCCTGAAAGGAAACACAGGCCGGCGTGCCTCTCTCCCACTCCGCCGTTCCCCACAGGCGTGCTCTACCCGTGAGGTGGTTGATGGCGAAGGCAACTCGGGCTCCCTCCGTGGCGAATGTGTGAGGCTGCAGGGCAAACAGGATCGAGCAGTTGGTAAGAAACAGATTGCAGCCCTCCAGATCCCTGGCATAGCGTTCTGGTGCCCCTACCCGCGGTTCAGATGCAGTGCTTGGGGAAGCCGTTGGAATAGGGGCAGGCGGAGCAGGACTCAGAGCAGGAATGGCGTGCTGTGTCAACGAGGCAGCCATATGTTGAACCTGATTGGCTAACAAGGTTAGCGCCCGTTCGAGAGCTGAAGCAGATTGACGAGCCTCCGCCACGTTGGAGGTGAGCTGAGCTTTGTGTTGCTGGAGCATTACCTCCACACGGGCTAAGAGGGACTGAAGAGCAGTGGAGTCTGCTGGGTCCATGACTGGCCAGATTGTACTGAAACGGGTGTGTTTAGGACCCAAATGCAGTACTCTGACACTCAGCAACGGTTGGTAATAAACTTTATTTAAACCAACGCAGATAACGTTCAATATGCACCGAGTCAGTTGTGTGAAAAGTTCGTTCTTCAGGTTCACACGAGGAGAAGAGACGAATCTTACAGCAACCGTAGTCGGTGAGCAGGAAGCCCCGTAGCTCGTCGAGCCGACAACACGTGGAGGAGTCGTTGTCGAGTGAGCAGAGGGATGGTCGGGGGCAGGCAGGAGTTCCGTCACCAGAAAAGCAGTCCACGAAGGCAGCAGTACCGACGAGGAGAAAGCAGGAGGATTGTCGAAGCCAGGAGACGTTACCAGATCAGCAGTCAGATTTCCGAGACGCCGAAACAGAGCATGTGGTCGGGGACAGAAGGCAAGTAGGTACACTGGGAGGCAGGCGAGGAGAGCAGGTCGGGGACAGGCAGAGTCGGCTTCGGAAGGTCTGGCAGAAGAATGCTGGAAAGTCTCGTATAGTTCAGAAGAACAATCTGGCAGTGAGTGAGAGTGCTGGAGTGGCTTATATGCTGGGTTGATTGGTGATGAGCTGCAGCTGTGAGGTGAGCAGGCTGCAGAAGTGGGTGTGGTTTGCAGGTAGAGCGGAGCAGAGGGAGGGTAAGTGGAAAAGTACTGTCAGCGGGGGAGGAGGAGGAAAGGCAGGCACCATGACAACCCAATGATGTAAGCCCCGCCACAGCTTATCCAGAGTGGAGCTATTAGCTATTAC
>NW_024627826.1:0-1701 GCF_008729295.1 Plectropomus leopardus | reverse complement strand
GAACAAGAAGCCGTTCACAGAGACCGAAGGAGACGCTCGTCCCTCCGGAGTCTCTGCGAGGACGCGCTCACCTGCTGCGCTCGCAGATAATGAGCCACGAAGTGCTGCTGCAGCTTCTCGTTGGCGTAGTTGATGCACAGCTGCTCCAGGTTATTCACCTGGAAACACTCGAAGCCGTAAACGTCCAAAACTCCTGCGCGTCACAGAGAGGACACGACCGAGTGAGCCGGCGTCACATCAACATCTGTCTCTGCGACTTACTCTAAAGGTAATCCCTTACATATAAAGAAGTAAAAGTACTTATTTATAGTTAGTGACGGCGGACGGCAGCAGTGTTACTGCATAAACTCTGAATTATCAATAAGATCAAAGCACACATCAGCATTTTTACACTGTTTCATAACCAAAATATGTTTTTCTACAAATTCTAAAATGTTAAAATCAAATGTAAATTTCTGCAGTAACAAACCACAATCTTCATGAATTTATATTATTTGTTTATAAATAAATTCAGTTACTAATTGGAGTTAAATGAAAGATTATATTTTGTGTAAAATAATTATAATATGAAACCTGTATGTGTGTAAAAATACCATTTTAAATTCTGAATATGGTAAATAAACCATTGATTTGATTGAAACCTGTTTATTACACTGTGAATTTCACATGTGAATTTTGAGAATATTTTAAGACTCTCAAACTTAATTACTAAAAAAGGGAATCTGTCAAAGTGCAGAGTGAACTCTTTAAATGCTAATAATAAAAATAATATTAATATTCTTGTTTCTGTACCTGAATGTTGAGTACATTTCTGAAAAGTTTTTATGTTTTTTTTAATGAATAAAGTATTATCGTTTGTACTATTATCTCTGTACATAATCTATATATCTGTATATCATGACTGATGATTTTATTTATATTTATACCGTCATTTTGTCTTTTTTTGTTGAATTTGTTGATTTTTTATAACTATGGTAATTATGTACAAAAAAAACAAAACAAAGAAAAAACCTTGTTTATGGAAACCTACATGCTATAAAACAGACTAAAGAGAAATGACACATAAATACGTGTTCGTACTCAGCTGAATAAAAACAAGCTTTTTACCGATGAAGTTGCTCCACACGGATTTCTCTGCACAGATGCTGTTGTTGATGAACGTAACGAGCCACTCAAACAATCTGTTGGAAAAAGACACGAACGTTTCAGGTTTCTCCGGCGACAGAAACGCTGTAAACATGAGATGGTTTGTTGATTATAAACAGAAGATCGTGGCGGTTTCACATTTGACTGTTTGTGGTTAAAGGAGCGTCTGATGACAATAGACACACAAACGTGACGAGTCCTCCTCCACGCCACGCCACGCCACGCCACGCCACGCCACGCCACGCCACGCCACGCCACGCCACCAAACTGCTGCTGTTATCTGCAGATCAAATCCTTACTGGGCGTAGATGACCTTGGCGAGGCAGTCTCTCCTCAGGCTGCACTCCGCCTGCGAACACGGCTTCTGCACGCTCTGCTTCCCCGCCTTCAGCGTCCGAACTCTCAAACACACGTGAAGCTCCTCAGCGGAGACGCTCAGCAGCTCGGCCGCCCGCTGCAAGAAGTCTGACACACAGGGAGAGGAAAACGCTTAACTACGTGTTTTTTTTTAATGTTTGTTGAGGCTTGAAAGTACATGAAACAAGTGCTAATTTG
>NW_024627825.1:0-1842 GCF_008729295.1 Plectropomus leopardus | reverse complement strand
TTATGTTCATACATTTACTGTGTTACAAATTTAGTATTATGTTGTCAGTAAATTTGGGTAAAACATAGCCATCGCTTATCCTGTTTGAATGCGCTCTATGAAACAATGATGTAGGGGTGGTAATTTTGACATAAGAGGTTGACATGAGGTCCCTGCTCAAAAAAAGAGATTCTTGGCCCAAATAAAAATTAGGCTTAATTTTTAAGTAAAATGTAACTACATTCAATTAAATCAAAGTTAATTTATAATGATAATGAAAGACAACATAAATAGACTCAACTCAAGTTAAAAGATTTGAGTTAAATCTATGTGATCAGATTGCTTTTCTGTTTGACTTGAACTAATACATAAGGTTTATGTATTATATTTTAAGTGAAAATATACTAATCAAATAAACACATAAGGTTTATATTTAATGTCAACTTGGCTTTATATGTATTATTAAATCAATACTTAAAACTCTTAGGTAGGTCTGGTGGTGTGGGGTTTAGCAGTGTAACAAGAAGGTGCCAGGTTCAAATCTTGGTTGGGGCAAGACCTTGGGTGGGGGGTGCTTCTCTGCACAGTTTATATAACATTGTGTGTCAACCCTACCACGGTCACCTCATAGTGAACTAATATTTATTTGCATTACTTTAATGCATTGATTAATATAAATAAATCCGACTAAGTTACTAAATGTATTCAAGCTGTCGTCACTTGATTTTAAACATAGGCATGTGCCATGACTATCTCTCTTTATCTCCTTATTCTTTGTCTTTCTCCCAGTCTGCACTCCGTGACATGGTCCATGCTGGACTTCTAGACTTCAATCTGCCCCCCTCTGGATCCCACACCAGACTGAGTTACTGCCGCCAAACTAGACCTACAAATAGTAAGGGCCATTTTTATTATCTTAATGTCAATAATCAAACAGCTGTGCGATCTGTTTGATTATTGATCATGGCCGCTGTGCCATGACATTTCTCATCTTTGTAACTATTCCTCTATTTTCCTCATCCCTCTTTATCTATATGTGGCCGCCGTGCCTTAACTATCCATCTCTCATCTCTGTAACTATCCCTTATCTCTGGTTTTACCTCTCTCTATATCTCCTCTCTATCTGCTGTGAGATATTATGTCATTCACAGTTTGCCACCTTCGTATTATGAGTTTCTATATATGTTGTGAGCGGTTTTTAGTAATTAAGCCTCAAAGTTTTGCATTCATGACTGCAAAAATTACATAAAAGGTTTTTTGTTTTCTAAATAACAAGTCCAAAAGTACATAACTTTTATGAAACACCTCACATAATGTTAAGTTGTCATAGAATAAGAATAATAAGTTTGACAAAAATGTCAGATATAATGCTGAGGTGGCAATTTGTGTTATGTTTGGTTGGTTTGATTATCTGTCATGGCCACCGTGCCATGACTATCTGTTGTCTATCTGCTTGGATCTATTAGTTAAGATCTATATGATACAATAATTGTAGAAATTGAATATTACACTCTATTGTTATTATTATTTATATACACACACACACATGCACACATGCACATACAGGACCTATAGACATGCATTAGTTGCAGAGAGATGTTAGACTGATGGAGCTGACACATAGTCAGAGCTCCAAGCAGTTAGAGCTTTGGTGCCTTGCTCGAGGGCACCATCCTCCAGTTTCCGCGCCAAGTCCCTACAGACTGAGCTATCGCCGCCCAGCAAGATCTACAAAAAGTAAGTGCCATTTTCATTTTTCATGTTTGTGCTGTGTTTTTGGTTGGCCGCTGTGCTGACTGATTTGTTTGATTATCTTTCATGGCCGCCGTGCCGATCGATCTGTTTGATTATCTGTCATGGCCG
>NW_024627824.1:0-3505 GCF_008729295.1 Plectropomus leopardus | reverse complement strand
GTTGCAAGTAAACGTCATGCAATTAAGATTTTACTAAAGTTAAAGTACATCAACAAAACATACTTGAGCAATCAAAAGAAGTACAATAGTGGCTTTCAGAGGGATATTATATTTTATATATACAAAGTACGAGATAATGATATGTATTAATGACTCGTTAATGTGTTTACAGCATTTTTTATGTTGTGGCCTGGGCGAACGGCGCTAACTTTACTTTATATCATGGATACTTTCATAAATGTCATAAAAAGTAATAGTAGTAATAATAAGTGCCTGACATGCTTTCTCATTTAAACATTATCTGTAGTTGCTATAACTAGCAAAACAGATGTCATATAATATAAAGTACAATATTCACCTCTGAACTCTAACTGAATCAAAGTACTAAGGAGCATAAATACAAAAATCATAGTACTTCAATGAATATACATTACTCCACAAATATTGTTCTTTTCATTTCATACATTTGTGTTTCTGAGAACTGGTGTGACCTGTTACTTCGGGCGACCCAGATTATAAAGAAATACCCTCAGCTTTTTTTTGTTGTTAATACCAGCATTAGCCTCCTGTCATAGAGACATTTTCAGGATATTTTCGTCAAGCTCACTGGTGTGGGTGTGTAACGATCGCTGGACTTATTTTCTTCTAGGATTACTGTGCCAGTCACTTAAATTCAAAAGCCGCTACTGCCATCTACTGGTGAAAGTAAATACCACCACTAACACACGCACACACAAAATCAAAAGAGATTGTGTCAGATTATTTCTTTATTTATTTATTTTGCAAGATTCACCTCACAATGCTTTGTCATATAGACATATTTAGGATGTTTGTGTTTAATACTGTATATTATAATTCTCACTGTAAAACATCAGCTACAATGAATTCCTCACACATAGATAAAATGTCATTAAATGGTCCTCTGCTGCCACCTGCGGGTAAGTTACGTAATAGCAGGCATGCCAGTCAACAAAGCTTTTATCGCCTGAACAGCAACACTGCAACATTACATCACGTTTGAACAAATTTAATGATATAATAATAATAGTAAAATAAGTTTATATAGTCCAGCAGTATGTGACTGTTATTGATATTCGTTACAAAAAGGTCCTGATGACGTCACGGCCGAAGCTTCGTCCAGGTGTTGACTCAAACATTTATTTGGAGGATAAATGTTTGATTTTGAGTGTGGAGGTGTTGTGACCCCTGGGGTCATCATGTTTTTGTCGTGTTTTATTTTGCTGCTTGTGCTTTTTGCTCCTCCTGTCTTTGTGTGTGCATGTGTGGATGTGTGTTTGTTTGTGTACATGTGTGGATATGTCCTTGTGTGTGTGTGCATGTGTGGACTGTCTTTGTGTGTGTGCATGTGTGGATTTGTCTGGGTGTGTGTGCATATGAGGAGGTGTTTTTGTGTGTGTTTGCATTTGTGGACGTGTGTCTGTGTGTGTGTGTGTGTGTGTGTGTGTGCATGTGTGGACGTGTCTGTGTTTACATGTGAGGACGTGTCTGTGTGTGCATGTGAGGACGTGTGTTTGTGTGTGTGTGCATGTGTGGACGTGTGTTTGTGTGTGCATGTGTGGACGTGTTTGTGTGTGTGTGCATGTGTGGACGTGTGTTTGTTTGTGTGCATGTGTAGACGTGTCTTTGTGTGTGTATATGTGTGGACGTCGCTTTGTGTGTGTGTGAGTGCATGTGTAGACGTGTGTCTGTGTGTGTGTGCATGTGTGGACGTGTCTGTGTGTGTGTGCATGTGTGGACATGTGCTTGTGTGTGTGTGCATGTGTAGACGTGTCTGTGTGTGTGTGTGTGTGTGTGCATGTGTGGACGTGTGTCTGTGTGTATTTGCATGTGTGGATGTGTTTGTGTGTGTGTGCATGTGTGAACGTGTTTGTGTTTGTGTGCATGTGTGGACGTGTCTGTGTGTGTGTGCATGTGTGGACGTGTGTCTGTGTGTGTGTGCATGTGTGGACGTGTGTCTGTGTGTGTTTGCATGTGTGGACGTGTCTTTGTGTGTGTACATGTGTGGACGTGTGTTTGAGTGAGTGCATGTGTGGACGTGCATTTAAAGGGTTAAAATTCAGAAAATTAATGAATATTTGATATTTTTGATTAAAACTGATGGTTAAAAAAAAGTTAAAAACTCAATGAAATTAGAAAATAAATTTGATATATAACATTTTTGAAAAGTGCGATATGAGTGTGTGTGATATTAAAGCGGGCCCTAAGGATGAACTCTTCAGAATAAAACACTGTTGCACAGTTTGATGATGATTTGCAGATATTTTCATGACTATGATTTTACACACAGCGCTGTTTCTCACAGCTCCATGGCATTCTGGAGAAGTAACAGCCTCGAAAAGCAACTTCATCTGAGAAGTTGAGGTATTATTTCATCAGACATAAAGTTTTATCTCCACCACATTGTTTGGATTTTGTCATCTATGTGATGAAAAAACCAAGTCATTATTATTACAAAAAAAAGAAAAAATGTACATATCTGACATTCATATGTCTCACGGTAGTAGTATTAGTATTACTATTGAAGTTTTGGTTTCATGTATTATTCTATTATTTTTTAATATTTGCTGTGTGCTATTTTATGTTCTGTAGTATATTACAAATTATTACTTTTTTGGTGTTACAATTATGAAAAGCAATGAATATGTTATTTTTATGATTAGGACTGATGTTAGTAGAAAAAACTCAATGAAAGTAGAAAGTCATAGTAATGCATAATATTTTTTAAAGCTTGATTTTGAAAAGTGCATTTTGTGCACAGAGCGATACGAACGTGTATGATATTAAAAGAGGGTCTAAGGGTTAACCCAAGGAAATTAAAAAGTCGTAAGAATGGCAAAATTTAAACAGTCCTTTGATGATGTAATTATTATTTTTATTATTTAAAAATAAAAAAAATCTAAGTGATGGTATGTCTATTTTGGTTAATTTAGAATCTTTATTGTTATTATAATTGTTAATGTTATTGTAATTGTTAATTTCATTTCTTTGTTGCAATGTGTGACTCTGTGAGGGGTTGTATATTTGTACATTTTTTTTAAAAACATATATTTGAAAATATAAAAAAAATATTGGTAAAAACAAATCAAAACAAAACAAAAAAGAAGACAAAATATACCTCGAAGTCCTCTGCACACTGTTTCGAGGAAACATGTCGTTTCCAGATTGAACGTGACCTGGTGCAGGTATTCTGATGTGATCAGACCTGAAAACAAGCAATATGCAATTTCAGACTAAAAGCATGCAAATAAAACCAAGCACATAAATGGAAAAACACCTACAACACAATATATAAAAACATAGAACAAAAAATAGAACACAGCAAATTTAAAAAATAATAAATTAAACAAATATAACCAACTTTGTTAAATATGGATGTGAGATATGTACCTGCTTTGCTTTTTTTTTTTTTTTTTTTTTTAAATAATAATGATTTGACTCTCAGAGAAACCTTTCACATCACAGAGCTGACCGAGTCAAAACGATG
>NW_024627823.1:0-4850 GCF_008729295.1 Plectropomus leopardus | reverse complement strand
GTATCTGATTGTGTCTGACTGTGTCTGACTGTATCTGACTGTGTCTGATTGTGTCTGACTGTGTCTGACTGTATCTGACTGTGTCTGACTGTGTCTGACTCTATCTGACTGTATCTGACTGTATCTGACTGTGTCTGATTGTGTCTGACTGTGTCTGACTGTATCTGACTGTGTCTGATTGTGTCTTACTGTGTCTGACTATCTGACTGTGTCTGATTGTGTCTGACTGTGTCTGATTGTGTCTGACTGCGTCCTCTGTCGGTGGTGCAGGTGTCGGCAGCAGCCCCAGCAGTCAGTGGGATTTTTGGGGAAGCACGTTGGTGACAAGCTCGTACGTGCGACTCACTCCAGACGAGAGGAGCAAGCAGGGATCCATCTGGAACACCGTGGTGAGGAATCACTGCAAACGTGTCTGCTAATGCGACTCTGATGTCTCGGCATTTCTGCTCATACTGCCGTTTTAGCTTTGGATTTATTTCTGAAATGTATAAATTTAGAAGAATGGAGGTGAAATATTAGTGTGCAAACCAGTAATGAAAGATGGACTTTTTATAACTCATAAACTTTCTGAAATTTGCTAATTATATTCAGTCTGGAGTGTCCTTTGACTTGTGTTGGAAATATTTTAGATACTGTCGGAATTAAACGTATGTTGTGTGAAATGATCAGAAAGTAAACCTCTCTAACCCTTTAAAGTCTAAGTAAATGTCTTTCAAAAACATGGGGGGTGGCAACAAGAAAATTACAAAGACATGGCTCCAGAATTATCAAGAAATTAGTAAAAAGGTACAAGAAAATTAACTGAAAATAAAAAAAAAATCAAAACAAAAAACAAATGGGAAAATGGCCCAAAAAAGTGATAAAAGATAAATAAAAATAAATATATATATGTGTGTATGTTGTTTGTTCTGTAACATGATTTTAAATATATTGTTATGATAATTATAAATATGGACATGTTTTCTTATTTAGTTATGTTAGATGCACAAGCATCTTAAAAACGTGTTTTTCAAAAGTATGTAAAAAAATGTGTGAAAAAAATTACAAGAAAACTACCTGAAAATAAGCAAAAACATTCACATACATAGTATAGTTAAAAAAACATAGAAGTAATTTTCTTGCCATCTTTTACTAATGTCTTGCATTTTGTGGTACATTTCTTGCCAAGTTGGTCGTTGCCCTTTTCCCCATTTTTTTTTTTAAGAAATCACACCAATGTTCTCTGGTTTCAAAGGGTTGAAGTCAGATGATGTTAATTTTAATTCACGATGCTGCTGTGTGAAGTAAACGCTGCGCTCTCTGTTTTCGGTGTGCAGCCGTGTTACCTGAAGGACTGGGAGATGCACGTGCAGTTTAAAGTTCACGGGTCAGGAAAGAAGAATCTCCACGGCGACGGCATCGCGGTGTGGTACACGAAGGACCGCCTGCATCCAGGTAACGTTTTCTTCTCCAGAGATGAGGATCCAGCTGAGTCAGGGCTGTGGTGGAACACAACTCATTCCACAGCGATCTTTCTTACATAAAGGTTTGGATTTACCCAAAATGTGACTCTTAACTAGCACCTGCAGCTCCTCGACCAACCAGCTGCTGTGGCTGCTGCTGTTTTTACCACTACTCGACAATACTTAAATAAAAAAACAAACAAAGACCACACTTCCTGCAAACAACATATTGAAATCCTCCACATTATTGACTGCACTGAAGCTGCTGTCTGTAAAACGGCAACAAAAACTCCATGCAGTACAGCTTGCTGTATTTTTACTCCCTTTTTTACTTTTAAGAGCTTTTAAAAAACTTAAAGCTAAAAGCCTCATTATCTAAAAAGTACAGTTTTGCACATACCGATATGCAGAGCTATTCTTTTTAGGTTAGGGGTTGACGATATTGTTTTTTCAGGGTCGATAGCGCTTATTAGTGCTTAATGAGACTGATAACAATGAAATCACAGTAAAAATGAAAAGATTTCTGTCAAAATGTAGAATTCGAAATAAAAAAACAAACAAACAAATGCTTTTAGAAAATGGTTAATCAAAACTGAAACTTGAAACATCATATACAATCAAATCTCCAGCATTTTTTTTTTAAAATAAAGTTCAGTGAAAATTTCAAGAAAGAATAAAAAATAGCTGCCTGAGGTTTGCAGACTACTTTTCCTGCTGTTAGTTTAATGTCATACGCACACTTTTTAAAATTAATTAATTTTATCAACGCTCATTAAAATAAAACGCTGATACAGATAATCTGCAAAATACCAAATATCACCCCGATAATCAGCCAGGCCAGTAATCTGTCGCCCCCAAATTGAGGCCCCACGATACTATATTATCACCATACTTATGTCCCAATACAATATTTTTTACAATTTAAAATGTTTAATGATATGCTGAGTATTTTTAGAACATTAATTGTAATCAGTTGTGATTTATCACCTTTTTTACTGATTAGAATTCCCTTTTTTAACTGGAAAATAAAGAAAAAGAAGCTGCTAATTATGTGCAAATCGCAGCAGGGGTGTAATGATCCACTGAACTGGATCAATATTTTGATCAAATGAGCAATGATCGCTTATCATGGATGCAAAGCGTAAACATCAATGAGTATCCTCTGTGCCTTTATTTTGAAATTCGGTGTCACCGTCACACAGCGCAAGGCAGATGGAGACGAGCAGACGAGAGAGACGAGGAGGAGGACGCCGTTTACTTTGGAATAAATCATCAGTGCAAACAAAAGCTGAGACGTCATGTCCCTGCCGGGTATCTCACTCTGCTAACTGCTAACAGAAACATTAGCTGCTGTTTCACGGCAGTGACATCGGCAAATATCGTCTCATTGTCCAAAGAATCAGTATAATATCGTATTGTGATGAAACCAGTGATTTACACCCCTAAATCATCAGATGCCTCAATCATTCTTAATTAATTCGCCTGTGGATGTCGCTGACTGCTCATCGCGCCCTCCATCAGCCAGCTGTCCTCATCATGTCCAGATGTCTGTGTCCTCCGTCTCAGCGCTGACCTCAGAGCAGCGTCTGTAGCTGTGAGCTCATTTGTCGCCTCATCTCTGCCTCCATCCTAGGCCCCGTGTTTGGAAACCAAGATCGCTTTCATGGCCTGGCTATTTTTGTGGATACCTTCCGCAATGACCTCCATGGGATGGATGTAAGTGTGTGTGTGTGTGTGTGTGTGTGTGTGCGCGGCTCAAGGCGATAACCGGCTTGTTTCTCCGCAGGGCCCGTGTTTTCCAACAATGCTCTCTTCCACGGGCTGGCCGTGTTTATAGATACTTACTCTAACGATGATGCGACCGATGTGAGTGGCGGCTCAGGTTTTACCCGTCAGCATGATGTTTTTTCTTTCTTTAAACTCACTTTATGAATGGGCATGTTGTCTGAACGTTTTAAGCATGTTAACACTTGGTCATTTTGCCATATTTTCACATATTTATCTCCACAGCAGAAAAAGCAGAGAAATAACAGAGTAACTATTGAGCATGGCCGCTCTGTGGCAGAAGCACGGCTGTTAAATGTCTTAAAGGAAGTTGTTTTAGTTCAGCAGAACTTGTCTTGTGAAATCTGCTACATTCACATCGCAGTGGAAAGTGTCCCAAATCTGTCCGATCCTGATGCACTACGTTTGAAATGCAGTAAATTACCTCGTACAGAAGGAGCTGAAAATAAACATTTAATCTAAAACTGGTTCAAATGGTACAGAGTGTGTCCAGATTCAGACTTTATACTGACAAAACTAAACTTAAGTTTGAACACAAACTGTGACCAAAGTCTCAGAAACATGAAGGAAAAGATTGTGATCTCGTGCGTCATCGAAAACCTCGGATCTGGCCGACTGCAGTGTGAAGGCAGCCTGTGTGTTTAAATATAAACACTCTCAAACTCTTATATTTTATTTTATATGCTCATTTGTGCATCATCTTTATTTGAGAACATGTTTTAAATGCCTGTTTTTGTTGTTAAGATTCACGTGCTGATTGTTTCCTTTCCGTCGCCAGCGTTCCTTCCCGTACATTTCAGCCATGGTGAACAACGGCTCAGTGAACTACGACCACGGCAAAGACGGCCGCTCGTCGGAGCTGGGAGGCTGCTCGGCCGAGATCAGGAACAGAGAGCACGACACATACCTCGCCATCCGTTACTCCAAAGGAAGACTCACCGTACGTAGAGACACGATGAGATCATGTTCGCAGCTTCTCTTAAGTCTTTGAAACATGAACAAGCTGGTTTGACTTCTCTAAAAAACAAAAGGGGGAATGCATGAGCATCTCAACAAGTCATGGCCCAAACATGTGCAAAAGATCAGTGAAGAAGTTGCAAGAATATTACTTGAGAATAAGGACACACACAAAAAAAGAACAGCACCTAAAAAGAGCTAAAAATAAATAAATACGTTTTTTGGATTGGGTCGCTGCTCTTTGCAGATGATGTGGTCCTGTTGGCTTCATCAAGCCGTGACCTTCAGCTCTCACTGGATCGGTTCGCAGCCGAGTGTGAATCAGCGATGAGAATCAGCACCTCCAAATCTGAGGTCATGGTTCGGAAAAGGGTGGAGTGCCCCCTTCGGCTCGGGGACGAAATCCTGCCCCAAGTGGAGGACTTTAAGTACCTCGGGGTCTTGTTCACGAGTGAGGGAAGGATGGAGCGGGAGATCGACAGTCGACAGTCTGACTTTGCACCGATCTGTCGTGGTGAAGAGGGAGCTGAGCCGAAAGGCAAAGCTCTCGATTTACCGGTCGATCTTCGTTTCTACCCTCACCTACGGTCACGAGCTTTGGTCAGTGACCGAAAGAACGAGATCGTGGGTACAAGCGGCCGAAATGAGCTTCCTCCGTAGGGTGGC
>NW_024627822.1:0-2929 GCF_008729295.1 Plectropomus leopardus | reverse complement strand
CCACCTTTAAATGACACCAAAACATCGGACTAAATGTTTTTGGACAGGGGGCTTTGTCAGCGACCCGGCCTGCTGCGACACAAAGAGTCCGCCCCCCCAAAATACTTCATAATTAGATTAAAAGTTGAAATAAGTGAAGTGTGTAGCTGCCTGTCGGCCGGCCTGCTGCCGTCTGACTGTCTGTCTCTGCTCTCTCTTTAACAGTTTACACTCCAAAACGCTGCTTTTCGACCAAAAAGTGCCTCAAAGTGAGACCTGTTTTTTCTAATTTCCCTCTTTTTTCAGTGACTTCAATAACCGCTGCGACAATAAAACCATTTTCTGATCAGGTTTGTGTTGGTTTACGACTCGATCAAGCAAAGGAAAGATGGTTTGAGATAAACTCACAACTTTGATCAGTTTGGAGACATTTGTCGTCGCGTTGCAAAAATAAAAAGCTGGTTCAAGTTAGAGATGGTTAAAAGACACCATCACTGACTGAAGCAAACAGGAAACAGCTGAGGGCTTAAACATCAGGACTGGGTTTTTTGCTGACACAACTGATTTTATAATATTTTTTCACAGTGGGCCATAACAAAATTATATTAGTTTAACAAATGATAATAATAATAATAATAAACTTCATTTGTATAGCTCCTTTCATACAAGAAATGCAGCCCAGTGTGCTCTACTACAAAGAAATTACATGCAAGTGCTTCACATGAAAAGACATGCAAGACATCATAAAACCTGCATGTAAAAATCAAATAAGATCA
The DNA here is from genome assembly GCF_008729295.1 of Plectropomus leopardus. Lineage (NCBI taxonomy): Eukaryota > Metazoa > Chordata > Actinopteri > Perciformes > Serranidae > Plectropomus > Plectropomus leopardus. The sequence goes on along the minus strand of NW_024627822.1, from coordinate 2,174 downwards.
GAATAGAAAACATAGAGTACATCTCCACATGGATAAAACTCACATGATAAAACTAGTAAAAGTAACGTAAAAATAGAATACACAGAATGCATCATAAAGATAAAGATGAAGATTAATAAAAATAGGGCTAAATATAGAGTTTATAAATGCATAGAATTTTGGAAAATACAACATTTTAAAGAGGCGCAGCAGTGTGAAATTGTGAAGCAAAAGGCAAAGCAGTTAGTCGAAAGAGTAACTTTTCAGTGTGCGTCGCCCCCCGGTGTCTGACTGTAGGACAGGTCATAAAGCCCGCCCCTCCATGTTCGTGAACGGGTCATAAAAACTCAAAGAGCACACCAAAAATAAATGTTTCTGTCCCTGAAGCTCGCTGTCATCACCCTGATGTTTGTTCAACTCTTTGTTTATATGCTCAGTTTGGTTTTAATGAGTAATTCAATTATACAAAAGGGGGCTTTTCAAAAATGGCCCAAATTCTTCATAAATCCCCAAAATGCCAAAACATTTAAAAAATATTTTTAAAAACAGTTTTTTAAACAGTTTAAATATTTCAAACAAACTATATTTATAATCATCAAAATTGTATATTTTAATCCGTCTTTTCTCTTCACGCCACGGCTTAAATGCATCATCTTTTTGTTGTTCTGTTTATTTTATAAAAATGACAATGAATGAATGAAAGCTGTTGCATGTATTATTTCAAACGCAAAATTATGATGACGGATGATTATTGATTATGATGGAATTTTTACGTCCCTGACGGACAGTCGGAGCGTCTAACGTGACCTCTGACAGAAATCACTCTGCTGCAGAGACGAGTTTAGGTGCAGAGACAGGACGCACCAGCAGCGCTGTGTGTGTGTGTGTGTGTGTGTGTGTGTGTGTGTGTGTGTGTGTGTGTGTGTGTGTGAGCGCTGTGATAGTGTTGTTGTTGTTGTTGTTGTTGTTGTGTGTCTGACAGATATTTTCTGTGTCTGCAGCAGAAACGTTTAAGCGGAGGAGATTGAAAAAGAGAGCAGACATGATGACACTGTGAGAGGATGGAGGAGGCTCAGCAGGAGGTAAAGACTTCAGACTCTAATATCACTCTCTGAAAATCAGCCTGTTTGTATTCAGCTGACAGCCATCAGATAAACATGACTCCTCTTCCTCTCCTCCTCCTCCTCCTCCTCCCTCAGTCTCTTGTTCTAACATCAGACCGTCGAGTCGCTCAGCGTCAGGACTCAGTCCGATCTGCTCCTTCAGTCAGACTTTAACTCCACAGTTTACAGAGAAAAACACACACAAACAACACATCTGAAACAACATAAGAGCGATAAATGAATACTGGAAACAACAGATCGTTATACAGCATCCATTAATACCAACAGCCCTCACTTTATGTCACGCTCGTATCACTGCACACTTTCATTGAGTTCATTTTGTTAGCCAACATCAGTCCTAAACATTAATATCAAATAGTCATTAATTTTCTGAATTTTAACCCCTTAAATACCAGGTTTGTGTCATGATGCCACCATGTTTTTAGATGAAATAATGAATGATGTTGAGTCTCCTCCTCCTCAGTGTGTGAGTGTAGCTGCTGACAGTCTGGGATATGTCAGTGTGTGAGTGTAGCTGCTGACAGTCTGGGATATGTCAGTGATCAGCAGCTACATTGACTGTGACAGGTCACCTAGTGGAAATAGCATGTATTTCCTCCAGATGCCAAATATGGTCAAAATGACCTCATCAGGTGGAAAACAGTCAAAATGACAAATTCAGAGTCAAAAGCCCAGAATGACACCCAGAAATAATACAAGTCCTGTTTTTCTGCTCTGATGGCTGTGGGATCAAAAATGTCAGTTTGAATGGGTGTCACACACACACTGCATTATCGAGGTCAAAGGTCATCTTCACAGCGACATCATCATGTTTTGTATCTGTCAGGAGCAGACGGGGACGAGCGGTCAGATACTGAATTGTTGACACTAATGTGTAAACTGAGCTGATCTTCTGCCTGTCAGAGAAACTGGGCTGATGAGTGGAAGCGTACGAACACGCGGCGACTCCCAGTACGACACACGACTGGTCACCGCTGGACCAGCATGACATCGTATGTGCAGCTTCACCGCCAAGAGCTGCACGCAGGGGAATTAGCTCAAATGGTAGAGCGCTCGCTTAGCATGCGAGAG
>NW_024627821.1:0-3027 GCF_008729295.1 Plectropomus leopardus | reverse complement strand
CTCCTCCTCTCTCTTATCTCCTCCTCTCTTCTCCTGTCTCCTCCTCTGTCCTCCTGTCTCCTCTCTTTATTGTGTGTGTGTGTGTAGTGTCGGGTGCAGGGAGGGTTTTATGTTTTAATTTAACGGTGTTGAGATTTTTTTTAGGATGTTTAAAAGCAAAAATGGACCAGTAAAGTGGTGGTCAAAGGTCAAAGGTCTCCTCCTCTCTCCTCCTCCTGTCTCCTCCTCCAGAGTCTCGCAGTGAGTTCCTGGAGAAGCTGCAGCGTGCGAGGAGTCAGGTGAAACCAGTGACGGCCAGTCAGCCCATCCTGTCCAGCGTGGGTCCCACCAAGCTGACGGTGGGGAACTGGTCCCTGACCTGCCTGAAGGAGGGAGAGATCGCCATCCACAACTCGGACGGACAGCAGGCCACCATCCTGAAGGAGGACCTGCCGGGCTTCGTCTTCGAGTCCAACCGAGGAACCAAACACTCGTTCACCGCAGAGACCTCGCTGGGTGAGTCCCGACAGTCCGGCTGCTCCTCGACGTCTCCTGCAGCTGTTCAACATCAGCACGCACGCTGAGAACTGTGGGAGGTTCATCCTCTCGTTTATTTATTCATTCATTTTTATGAGTGAGTGCGAAACTGCGGTTCAAAAACAATCCCAAAAACAGGGTCATGATAGGCAGCGCTTACATGGAGGTGGGTGGAGACTAATTTAGACAAGACCGGACAAACAAACAAACAAACAAAGAAATGATCATCAAATCATTCTGATGTTTCATTTTAGAGCCATTTGTTGTGCGGTCAGCAGCGTCATGCACACAAAAAAAACAAAAAATATACACTTAATAAAAAAAGACATCACACACAGAAAACAGTCAAAAACATCACACAGATAGATCAGCGTGTTCCTGCAGGATTTTTATCTGTGATTAACTGTCAAAAGCAACACGGAGGTCAAGTTTTATCAAAACAAAACTTGTGTGTGTGTGTGTGTGTGTGTGTGTGTGTGTGTGTGTAGGCTCTGAGTTTGTGACGGGCTGGACGGGGAAGCGAGGCAGGAAGCTGAAGTCGAAGCTGGAGAAGACGAAGCAGAAGGTGAAGAGCATGGCGAGGGAGCTGTACGACGACCACTTCAAAGCCGTGGAGAGCATGCCGCGAGGAGTGGTGGTGACCCTGAGGAACATCTCCACACAGCTGGAGTCCGCCTGGGAGCTGCACACCAACAGACAGGTGAGCACGCACACACACACACGCACACACACACACACACACACACACATTTATACAGCGTTTAAAGAGACACTGGGTGGAATACTATCTTACATCCGCTGATTATTTTCTCAAACATTTTGGTTTCCACAAATAGAAAAAAAGATTTGAAAAATCATAAAAAAAATTTGTGATATGAAACAGATCTGCATATACACAAAATCCACAAACAAAAGAAAAATATCTGTGAATACATTTAATTAATTTCAAAATACACTAATTTAAAACATTTTTTTTAACACATTTACAACTTTTGAACAAATATTTCTGAATCAGTCTGTCAATTCTGTGCCTGCAGATTTGCATTTTATGCTCCGTGGGTCTTTATTTTGAATTTTTTTAATTTGTTTTTTGCAGATCTGTTTTTTATTTTTTACTTTTGATTTTAAGTTTACAGTTGTTTTTTGTATGTGTAAGAAAACGGACAGAGACAAATTTGTTTCAGTATTGTGTGAACAGATCAATAATCTGTGTTTAAATGTGTAATCTGTAAATACAAAACACTACACACCATTACAAAAAATATTTCTGAACTCTAAAAAAAAATTAAAATATAAAACAGATCTGAACATACACAAACATCTTAAGTCCTCTCGTCAGCCCTCATCATAGATTTTAATTTTGTATATGAGACAACATCACAACTTATTTTCAAACTTTTTCTCATTCCTGCAATTTCATCAAAACTCCTACAAATATGAAAACCAGCATCACATTTTTAAATAAATACGTGATATGAAATCAGGCATTTCAGGTCGCAGTAATCCAAAATAAAAGTTCAGCAAATCCTGGACAGACTGGATGAATTCCAGATTTAAAACAATGCTGCTGTACATATGAAACACCCTCCACAATAACAAAAAAGATTTATAAACTAATTTTAATTTTTAATTTTTTGAAAATATAAAACTGAAAGCACACAAATTCCAAATCCTCCCTTCAGCCCCCGTCACCCGCTGCTGCAGGTGTTCATGCTGATGTGTTCTGTGTTGTCAGTGTATCGAAGGAGAGAACACGTGGAGGGACCTGATGAAAACAGCTCTGGAGAACCTGATCGTAGTTTTGAAAGACGAAAACACGATTTCTCCGTACGAGATGTGCAGCAGTGGCCTGGTCCAGGCTCTGTTCACCGTCCTCAACAACGTGAGTGTTTAAAAAAAAACAACTACATGAAACGCAGAAAGTGTCCGAGACGTTGATGTAACGTGTGTGTGTGCGTGTGTGTGTGTGCGCGTGTGTGTGTGTGCGCGCGCGTGTGTGTGTGTGTGCGTGTGCGTGTGCGTGTGTGCGCGTATGTGCAGAGTGTGGAACTGGACCTGAAACATGATTGTAAGCCTTTGATGGAGAGGATCAATGTCTTTAAGGCGGCTTTCAGCGAGAATGAAGACGACGAAAGGTAACGGCACCAAACACCATCCTGACTTTTTACTTCATCAAGCGGTTTGGCTACAAATATTATCACGGTCACAAAAACTCAGGTGATATCACTAATTACCAGAATTAATGTCAAATCATTATTTCTTCTAACTTTACAGGATGCTTTTTGCTCCAAAGTGAAAGTGGAAGAAACAGACTTTAAACTTTTGTTCAGGTTCCTGCATTAAAACTTCATTAAAACTCTTAAAAGGCATTTGAAGTCATTATTTTAAAAATAAGACTTTATTTGGTTTATTATAAGGATCCTCGTTAGCCGGGGGACCAAAAAAACATTACATTGCATTTCAACAGTAATAATCATATTAATAGTAATCAACAAAATAAGTAAACAAATA
>NW_024627820.1:0-2770 GCF_008729295.1 Plectropomus leopardus | reverse complement strand
TATTATTATTATAACTAACGTGTCTTTGAACGCACCATCGTGTCCCCTGAAACTGTGATAAACTGCTCCACAGAAACAGGATTTTGAGGCACACAGGAAGCTGAAGCAGGGAGCGTTGGAGTGATGGCTCGCCGATGTGAAGCAGGTGTAGATTTATGTTCTTGGCTCTGTGAGATGAAGTGAGATCCAGCGAGCGCCTGAAGGCGGGAAAGAAATCAATCTGCTTAAATAAATATGACTTCCCATCGGCGTGCGGGGAGTCCTCCTGCAGAGGAGCGACGTTCACACACTCAGTCTGTGTTATGCAAATGTAATTTAGCGTGTGTGTGTCCTCTGCGGCGGAGGCGGCCGTTAACTCCCGCCCTCCATCCCGCTGCCCCACCCACTGACCTGACCAGGACACACACTGTGGACCGTGTGTGTCCTTGTGCTCTAATCCTCCCTCACACCTCAGCAGCCGCACACGGCGTCACCCTGTCAACAGTTTCACAGTTAAAGCGTGTCTGCGTCGCTCGGTGATGGCGAGGACGCGTTTGCAGCACCTCATCCTGTTTGCTGCTCCGCTCATTTGGGATTTACTGTCAGAGCGTCCTGACAGCTCGCTGCGGCTCATTTTTAAGTCCCTCAGATGTCATGATTGAAGGTTTCTGCCGAGTTTAGCGGCTGCTGCTGATGTTTTAGAGAGGAACCAAACACGAGGACAGAAACCAGCTGCAGGTGAAACAGGCGGCTGATCAGTCGCCGGATTTAAAGGGTTACACATCAAACATGCTGCTGTTGGTTTTACAGAAATGCTGTTTGGAAACTGGTGCTGTGATGTCACCAGGGCTGAAATGATTACCAGCTGAGCTGCACGTGTTTAACACAGACGCTGATTTCTGTTGCACAGCGCACTTCTGCTGTGGATACGTGGTGGTAAGGTGAGCGGGGGTTAGGAGGCGGGGTCTCAAAAATATTAATTTTTCTACAGGAAAAGGAAATTAGTTTTTCGTTCATTTTAAGGGAGTCTTTCTGCGCACATATCATATTACTCGATTAATCACAAGAATAATTGGTAGATTACTCGATTACTAAAATAATCGATAGCTGCAGGACTAAATGTCAGCTCAAAGATCATCCAGACAATATTCTCAGGCCTCGTTCAGACTGACTGACTCATATCCAGATTATATCCAGACCACACGTTCTCATGCCGACTCGTCACGTTGCCTCTCTGTCAGAGGACTTCTGCGTCTGCACGTAACGCTCTAGGTATTCTTCTGCGTCTGCATGTAACGCTCTAGGTATTCTTCTGAGTCTGCATGTTACGCTCTAGGTATTCTTCTGAGTCTGCATGTTACGCTCTGTCTACATGTTACGCTCTCTGCTCTTAATTGCATACCTTTCAAGGACATTTTTGACTCGTGTATTTCTTCAATCTCTTGTTTAAATGGTTGTTTAAATTCATTTCCAATAACTCTCATGGAGTGTTAAGTTACTTGCAGACATAAACACACACACACACACACACACACACACACACACACACACACACATTGTAAGAGCTCTTTAAACAAACAAAATGAGGATTGAGCGCCGTGCATTTTGTCGTTCTGGCGAAAGCACAGCTTGGGGACTTCTGCCTCCTTTTTGTCTTTCTCCAGCATGAGTTAGTTTGGGTTTTTTATTTCATTTTGGGCTGGAGATCGCCCTCATTCAAGTTGTTTTGTTTCAATTTATTTTCGGGTAGTTTGGTGGTTGAGCTGCATGTGACTGACTCACTGACTTCTCCATCTTTTGTTCTTTTTTATTCTGGTTTCTCCAACTGATTTGTTTCTCTTCTTTCTTTTTTTTTAAAAAAGGAGTCTTTTCTTAAAAATAAAGCGTGTTGATGAGCTGCTTTGTTGCGGTCTCCAGTGGAGTCTTTGTTAGTCTAAATGCTGCAGCTTTAATTGCCTCAAACTTCCTGAATGGAAATTAAAACATCTCTTGATATCATCTTGAGAAGGAAACCAGGAGGCGTTTTGGAGAATTGGATTATAAATCAGCTGGAAGGGCAGATTATGTGAGAGCGAAGAGGAAAGGTGTGCTGTGTCGGGTCTTTACGTTCAGAGGAGTCGAGAGGAAGAACGAGGAGGAGGAGGAGGAAATAAATGTTTTTGTTTTTTTTCTATCACACTTGCAGTCTGCTGAATATTACACAGTTTTTAGTTTTCACGAGAAAATTGGTTTGATTTCTTTTGAAAATATGGGGAAAAAACACAATGAGCAGTTTGGCAAGAAATGTCACGCAAAATGCAAAATGCAAAATCAGTTACAAGAAGATGACCTGAAAATTAGCTGGGGGTTGTATTAGAGAATTTTTTTTTTTTTTTTTTTTTTTTTTTTAAAGTAGTTTAGATCTTTTTTTTTTTTTAAACTTCACTTTACTTTTTAAATTTAAAAGTTTGGGGTTTTTTTTGCTAATCATTGATTGGCTATCATTTTTCTGGGAATGGTGTCACATGAGGTGATTTAATGTTAATGAAGTCACATTATTTAAAATAATTAAGAATAATTTAAATAATGATGGATTATTTTTGATTATTTAACGGTTGGTGACCCTTAACGAGTCCCAGCAGGCCTTTCTGCAGTCCGGACTCCATCCAGCAGCTTCTCCAAACTCTGATTATAAAACCTCAGACTGAAAACTGAACGTAAAAATCATTTTATTATAAAACTGCTTGTTTCTCTAAAGTCGAATCCAAAAATAGTTAACACTGACAGCGATCATGGAGCTCTGCCAACAAAC
>NW_024627819.1:0-3094 GCF_008729295.1 Plectropomus leopardus | reverse complement strand
ACTTCCTACCAGCTGGTAGGAAGTGTACTGTAGTGATGTCTGCTTTATCTCCTCTCACTATGTTACAAACAATGTTGAGTTTGCTAAATTGCTCTGAGGCACCTGGCTCTAGAAGACACAAGAAGAACCTATCCTCAGCATGCACTGTGTGCATGCAGAAGTCTGTGAGAGAGATGTGGTTGTTGTTTGCCAGGCATGTCCGAGAAGTCTATTACTGGTGGTATTTAAGCGCCGAGAACAGAAACACAAAACCATCTGTGGGAGCTTTGCACTGTTACATTAGGAGGAGGCCCACACAGGGGGAGCAGCAATGCTGCAATACAACATTTCTTTTCCCATGATAATATCCAAAGCCTACACACACAAAAAAATATGACTTTATTTTCCCATGATAAAGCCCCCAGCCAACACGCAGAATCATTACTGCACAGAAGAGATTCATCTGATCCCAGAGAGAAAACCAAACACTGAAAAGCATTTAGGCTGCTCAGCAAGCATTACCCAGTGTAGGCTATATGATAGATACAGTGCATACATAGTGGTGTGTATGATAAAGAGCATATATCCCACCTCTGGGCGGGAGGATTTACCATATATCTCCCTTAATGTAGCCAGAGATAAATATTCTATTAGTATTTGTCTTGAAGTCTGGCAACAGATGCACTACCCTAAAGGCCGGGGTTACATTTAACCTAAGCTGAAGTTTTAATATATTTAAGTGAAATTATGGACATCAGTGGAGTTTATCTCTGGTGATATGAAAAATCTTACTGTTGATCACAAGCAAATATTCTTCCCAGTGCAGTCCTTTAGTGGGAATGGAGAACTACAGACAAAGCTGTGGGTTTCATTTGGGTATAAAAAGGGACACAAAGGATATAAAGGACATTTTTTGCCTTTTCTGCATCAGTTAATGGTGTAAATACCTTAAATGTTGTCATATTGACAGGGACGTCTTCGGTTGGAACCAAAACAGAGCAAAAAGAGGAATGAGTCCTAAAAACCTGAAAATGAATTTGCATTATAGCACCTTCAGTTCCTTCATCTCAGAGTCAATGGGTTTTTGGTTAGATGTCCTGAAATGAGGTCTGTGGTCCACACAAACTGAAGAGACTTTCATGTTTTGGTCAGCAACAGAAAATATGTCAGTAAATACCCCAGTGTGAACTTTGAAGCTTTTCAGTGTCTTAAAAAAGGAGGTTGCTAACAAGTGGCCAAATGAGACTACAAAATCACAAGCTGTACCTGGCTTTACACTATCGATGTTGTAGGGATGACTGTAATGTTATTTTTTATAGCCTAACATTACTTTGAGCCTAACATTACTTTAGCATTTACTTCTAAATAGTCATAAAAGTGGTGTCCATTTGTGTAAAGATGATCTTGCTGGACAAAAATGTACAAGTATCATAAACATTTGTTTGCCACAGAGCTTATTTTCTACAATGATCCAAAATCCAGCGGAAAAATCCCATCAGATTTTTGCAGAGGAAACCAGGACGGTGCAAATTTGTGTATTTTGTGTACAATAACTTGTAATTTCCTTATATATCACTGCTAACTATCATCATCAAGAAAGAAAATCAACATAAAGAGACATAAAATGGCCTTTAATGAAGGTAACCCAACATAGTAATTATTATGTCTGGTTTTATTTTGGAAAAATAAAAAGATAGATATCCTATATATTGTGAAAGTACTGTCGAAATATGATTTTATAGTAATATGGATAGAATTTAATCCTTTTTTGGCATATTACTTAACTCATGAACATAAGACGTGATGGATTACCTGCAGTATCTAAGGCAAGTTTCAATCCTGTGTGTGTTCGTACTGTAGCGAGAGATGTAGAAACCACATGCTGCCTAGCAGGAGAGGACATATATCCAAACATTCGCCATGGAAAATTGTGTGCCGTAACATCAATGCGCATGATTTTAGGTGGGTTAAAACATGCTAAATCACTAGTATGGACCTCCCAGTCCTTGAGTTTTTATTGTATTTTAAAGTTGTTTCCTTGGATCTCTGGATTTACAACTGTGTAAAATCAAATGTGGTTGGAATTTGGATCCAGGAAGTTATGATCCAGCCCTTGCCGTCATGCCCTGGTTGACATTATGGGTCTGCTGTCCAGCAGAACAGCTGCTGCTGAGTTCTCTCTGTGTGTGTGTGTGTGTGTGTGTGTGTGTGTGTGTGTGTGTGTGTGTGTGTGTGTGTGTGTGTGTGTGTGTGTGTCTGTGATTGTGTATTTTTGGTAGCGCGTGTGTTATCAGGAGTGGGGATCTCCATGATCAGGGTCTCTGCTGTAAATCAATGCAATGAATGGCGCACTAACCAAACATGGAGCCTCTCTTAATCTGGGGCTCTTCCTCGCCTCAGCACAGACCGGCCGACACCAGCTGCAGACACAGTGTGCACACTGCTGGGTGACCACGGCCAATCAAATGATCTCATCATTGTGCCATATTCAGTCATGCAGGCAAATTGAAGGCGCGTTGGGCCAACAACCACATACTGTACCTCGTATAAGAAGAATCTACTTATTAAACAGTATGTATATTATGAATGCACTATAAAGATTGACAACTCAGCCTGAAAAGAGGTTAATGTTATTTTTCTAAAAATCACAATAGGTCCCCATTGTGCTTTTCCTTATTTTCTGCTATATATATACTGTTGCAATGTCAGATGCTAGAATGTCTGGAAAAGTAATTACTATAAGCAAAGACAGATTATTTCCAACAGTTTTTTTCCACTTCCCAGACAAGCTAACGTCAACTCATGGCAGCTTACTTTATAAAGTACATGGTCCAAGCATGCTACTGTAAGTGTTTCTTGGTTGCTGATTCTGTTAATTTCTCTCTGAATTTTGCATCATATTCCTGCCGAAACATGTTCAGCTAAGGAGAATTAGGTGTAGAAGCGTTTGTCGGTGACTTTCACAGTAGAAAGTGCCGCTTTACTCTGTTACAGTCATTCCCCAGCTGCGAGTAAACTGCTACATGTAGCTGCATGCTAATGTCAGGGAAAATTGTAATCTTGTTTGCTGATGTTGTTAATCTTTCCCCGATTTGGGATCATATTCCTGTTGGAG
>NW_024627818.1:0-3103 GCF_008729295.1 Plectropomus leopardus | reverse complement strand
AAAATGTACTGAGGTCTTATGATGGTGAAGATCTCAGTCATTCAGGTCATGGTAATTCTAGGTGTTGTATGGTAGGCAAGTTTTGCCCCTCATCCAAGAAGCATCTTCAGTTATAACAGAAGTTGCAGCTTTAATCCCTCGTGTGGGTTTGAACCTTTGCTGAGTCGGTGATGTCACACATGAGCGTTAATTGGGTGATTTGTTATTTTTAATCTATTTAAGAGGGGACAGTGTACATTAATCCATTATTAAGCAAGTGTAATTGCACCCAAGTTAGAAGTAAGAAAGTGATAAAAACATTACATTACCTTACTCACGCATATATGGCTGCTGTAGTATTTTTGGAGCATTGTGATCTTAAGGCAGATAGGCTGTCAACACAGTGTCATACACAATTCTCTCTCGAGTTGAAAAATTTCAACTTGTGCGATGGATGCGAAGATGCAAAATACCCTTTACACACACCCGTCCAACCATCGCCCTGCTGGGCATGAATTCACATCCATTTGCGTCATTGCATTGACTTTGCATGTAAACTTTGCATTGTGTCCAGCGTGAACAATACATAAGGGTTTATTGAGCCTCAATCACATCTCATCCATTTTATTCTCCTGCGACCAGATATTAGCTAGAAGAAGGCTTGGTGGAGGAACAGCTCTCAGTCCAAGTCAGGCCAGCCTCGCCTCGATGCCAGCTCTCCTCCCTCTCTTCGTCCGGTGCTTTTGGCACCCCTGTAACCAATTTTATGAATTATATTTATAAAATGTTGAACATCTGAATATATAAAGAAATCATATATGCCATAAAATAAATGAATGAAATACAAAATTAAGATATTTTCAAACCTTGCAGTTTTCCCTTTGAAACCTGAGCAAATTAACTGTATTACTTTCAATAACTTGGGAAGAAGGACCTTAATCTTAACTGTACAAGAATTGCCCCAAAATTATCAAGAAACTGGGAAAGTTAAAAGTTAGCCGAAAATAAGCACAAAAAAGAAAGAAAAAAGATAAAAACGTTTTTGATAGTATTTCATTTTCCGGCCATTTCCCTGTCCCTTAAAGTATTTGGGGTTTTTTTGGTTGTTTTATTGTTTGTTTTGTTTTGGTGTGGTTTGTTTGTTTTTTGGGGAGGGTTTTCGGGGTTTTTTTGCAATGTGCTGGGCTTTTCTTGCCAAGTTGCTTATTGCCTTTTTTCCATGTTCTCAAAGGAAATCAAACCAATTTTCTAAAGCTTCAGAAGCTTAAATGCATGTGAAAGGCGTCTTAACGCAGCACAAGAAAACTGATGTTGATCCAGATGTTAAAGGGTTAATAGCCAGCTGAGTTTACTATGAGTATAAAATGACAGAGGCTGTCCTTGTTGTATTAATCACTTTGTTAAATGCTCAGCACTCAGTATGTACTCCTGATATTAGTGGCAGCAGCACCTCTTGTTGACTTTCCTCTAGCTCTAACTTACAGCTGTGTGTGTGTGTGTGTGTGTGTGTGTGTGTGTGTGTGGGTGTGTACTTTTAAGGAGTAGCGAGAATCCTCAGCCATGAAGGAGGCGTCACAGAAATCGAGGTTTTGCAAGTACGTTATCAGTTGTTATCAGTCCCAATCAGTTGCAGTGTTTGTTGTATTCAGAGTCTGTGTGTTGTCCTCCTGTAGGCTGCTCTGCTTCATGACACAGTGGAGGACACGGACACCTCTCCTGCAGAACTTGAAGCCAAGTTTGGACCGGTCGTGGCTCGCATCGTTCAGGAGGTGACGGATGATAAGAGTCTGCCCAAACAGGAGAGGAAGCGTCTGCAGGTGGAACATGCGCCTCACTGCAGCCACCAAGCCAAACTGGTCAAACTGGCTGATAAACTATACAACCTGCGGGATCTGAACCGCTGCACCCCTGCTGGTCAGCACCTTTCTCACAGCCACTGCTCATATACTGTATACTGTACTGTGGAAGTGCTGACTCACCGAATGGAAATACACAGGTACTAATTCTTGACAAAAGCTGCATTTAGTCACCACGTCCTCCCTGTGTGTGTGTGTGTGTTTGGCAGGTTGGACAGCCGAGCGGGTGCATGAGTATTTTGTGTGGGCCTCTGAGGTAGTTAGAGGCCTGAAAGGAACCAACTCGGCTCTGGAAGAGAAGCTGGAGGAACTGTTCAGACAGAGAGGAGTCCAGCTCTAACAACACAACAGCTGAGAACAGGCCATTCAGATTACAAATCAAATACACTTTCATTTGTAAATAAATGAAATAAATCATATTTCATATAAATATGTGTGGTCTTCAAATTATGTTTTCATTTTTTGATTGTCTAGTTAAATTCAGGGTATGTTGACAATTTGAGTGATATCAGTTACTTTATTCCATTAGTGTTTATTGGTGGTAGTAATTATCAGCTAAAGGAGCCCTTGGGCCAAATCTGCCCCCCCCCCAACCATTTTCTAATTAACAAAAAAAAGTGATTCACACTGAGAATTGTTTTTGTACTTTTAATATACATGGGTGCCAGAAATGTCCTAAACCCTAGAAATGTCCTAAAATCCTAGCACTCTCCTAAAACCCTAGAAATTACCTAAAGTCCTAGAAATCTCCTAAAACCCTAGAAATGTCCTAAAACCCTCCTAAAATCCTAGAAACATCCTCTATGTCCTAAAACCTTAGATATTACAAATGTCAAATGACATTTAAGCACGTCCTTGATGTGCTTAAATGTGGAAGTGTAATATTGTGATTTTACATCTAAATCATAAACAAACAAATCATATATGCTATATAATAAATGAATTAAATACAATGAACGTTATTACCAACAAAATAAAAATGTATAATCAAAATGTATTCATGTTCTGGGGCAATTACCTCTCAAAATAAAAAGCTTTTTGCGACTGTTCCATATTAACTGAACTCCAGCAAGTAGGTCGAACCTTAGTAATGACCTAGGAAGGGACACATTTTCTAGTCCCTCTTCAGTCCACTGCTCAACTTGGCGTATGTCCTTTCCTATAAATATTTCCACCGTGAATTGGCTCCGACAGGCAAAAAAACATAGTTATTGTGAATTTAAAATGTACTGAGGTCTTATGATGGTGAAGATCTCAGTCATTCAGGT
>NW_024627817.1:0-2608 GCF_008729295.1 Plectropomus leopardus | reverse complement strand
AAATGTTCTACAAATTGCAAGACAATAGCATATTTAGATTTTTTTTTTATAAAAAGCCAGTGAACAAAAAAAAAATAGGTTAAAAAAACAATATTTATAATCATCAATATTTAGTTCGTTTAAAATTATGTTACAGAATTATTGAAATTCTTTAAAGTACTTTTTCTATGTGTTATTTGCCTTGGTTATTTTTTTCTTATTTTAGAAAATATACAAACAACACAGTCACAAATTATCAGTACAAAAACATCAATTTACCTTATAAATAAGTCAAAGATAAACTAACAGAATAAAATAAATTCCCATAACGACTCACATAAAAATATAACTTAATATAATCCCTTTGTGAGTAAGTTTCTTTTTCTTTTCTTTTAAACTAATTTTTGAGTAATATTCTTGTACTTTTTCACTGATTTCTTGCTAATTTTGGGTAATTTGTTCTTTCGCTGCTCATTGCTTTCTTCTCATGTTTTTTAAGAAATCGATCCAATATGCTCAGGTTTTAAAGGTTAACACTACTTTAGATTAACTACAATTCAATAATTTACAACCAAAAATGTACAGCAACTGATTCCTATGTGCATAAAGTCTATAATTTACTGGATTAATCAGTCTACAATTTACTTGACATATTTATTGGGGCTAGATCTTGTATTCTTCATGTGTTTTTGGCACTGATGTGAATTTTAAAACCTCAAATGACACATTAACATTTTGGGTTTTAAGGTAGATTTTAACTGACATGCTAGCTGTCGCTCCAGCGCCACATAATTAGGTCAGCAGAAAACAATGTTGGATATTTGCTTTCTGCTCAGCAGAGGAAGGAGAGCAGGAAAGCAGAAGTGTAGCTGTGAGAGCTTCTGCAGGAAGAGGCTGAAAAACTGAATGAAGAGTTTCCTTATTTGGTGTTTGCCCTCCCCCGTCTTTCCGGTCACGTCCTGCCGACCCCCTCCCCCCTACTCTCTGAGTCATCTGTCTCTTTAAAATGCCGCGTTCAGGTGCTCACTGCGACTTTCTATGCTTTCACGACATTTCTCACTCGGATTTATTGATGTTTGTTAGTATTTTATTTGACACATTTTGAAATATGTTGTTCTTTCTGTATATTCTATTTGCACTCTGTTATATTCAAACAACATTTTGAAAACAGTGTGTCTGGCTTTGAGATATTTGGCATAAAAACAGAGTTATACGACTAAACAATTTAGACACACATTGTTACTGTATTATTAAAAAAGGAACAAGTGACAAAAGTTTGAGTGACACAGCAGACAGTTATTAATAACAATATGATATGATAAACGCAATGCGCTCTGCCCCCTTAAAGATATCATCCGTAAATATGTCTGTGCTTTCTCCAACATCATTGAACTAGATGGCGAAAAATACATTTAAAAAACTCAACAACAATGTCCCCCGTGACCCAGTTACTCAAGATAATCCACAGACCTTGCTGTGAGAAGCAGGGAGGTTTCCATTACAGATTTGCACAAAACTTAAGCAATATTTTTAAAGTAAAACACAACTGCAACATGACTGTGTTTCCATTGAGTGATATTATGCATTTTTTCCTCTGGCGATACATTCTGAGAAGCACGACGATGGATGTTCAAAACATTAGCAGCTTTATTTCTATTGCAGCCACCGCACTAGCTGTCATTATTTCCAATCGAAGGCGACGTAGGCGAGTTATGCGAGCGATAATGGAAAAGCAAGCCCCTTAAGTATGGGAGCGGCCAAGTATAAGGGATTTCTGGGAGGTGATAGTCCACAATTTCACAGAGGAATTGGGAATTCACAACTTCCAGATGATCCGCTCAACTTTCTCAGAGTTATGTGATGCAATAACAGCTCATGAGGGAGCCAGTTCCTACTGAAAAGCACATAGACATAGTATCATGCGACCTAGAAGAGCCAAAAAAAAGTGTTTTCATTTCTGTTTCGAATCGCCTGAAATACCACCTCATGCGAGTATAGAAACGTTTTCGCGATAAACAGGAGTTTTTGCGAAACTGACTATTTCCATTAGATGTATTTTATATTCTCAATATCAATTGCAAATTTTGGGGGTTAATGGAACCCCGCCTACTTTAATGCTGGAGCTATTTTCTTTCTACCAAACTACACCCGCCAACTCACTGTGCAGAAGGAAGCGTGCATCTGCTCACGGACTTGAAGCACGTGCTCCTGACAGCATGAGATGTAAACATTAATGCAGCCTCTTCGGGATGTTACGATCACAAAAGCTGTCGCAAATTTGACCAATCTCCATGAATTCTGTGTAACTTGTTACATTATAAAAATTACAACTAAAAACGTTGGAGGATGTTCTGCACGAAAGCAAGGATTAACAGTTTAGTACTGCGTGGAACAACACTTTTCCACCAAAACACACATGGAGAGTGGCTGAAAAGTGCTGACAACAAGACAAATCTGCATCACAGTTTGTTGCATCTACATCTATTGCTGAAAGGCTCAAGGTGAGGAAGATTAAATATGCATGGGTAGTCATAACATTAGTGTAGTATAAATCACAAACTCTTATTAATGTGATTTTACTGTCAGTAAAACAAGCTTCCTTCAATTTTTTATGAACTTTAGAAAAAAA
>NW_024627816.1:0-1371 GCF_008729295.1 Plectropomus leopardus | reverse complement strand
TCCCACTGCACAAAAACCCACTAACACTCGCTAATCTGGCTTTTTAATGCAATGAGAAAGCATATGATTGGCATTGACTTTGCAGTAAACACGGGTTTTTGTCACCTCCGACTCCAAACCAGGTGAATTTACTAATTTCAGCTCCTTAACTGGCGAGATGCAGTGTTATGCCGACACTAATTACTCTCCGTCTCCTCCTAAGCTGCACTCAAACTTTATTTCCAAGTTAGTCCGCATCGAGTTTGAAAGAGACTGAAAAAGAAAGATATATAAAGAGAAGAAACCACTGAAAAGTTTTCACAGACCTCTGTTTCTGCTGCTCTGTACTGTTTACATGTTCTCCTTCTTGTCCGTGATGTCACACGGACACACCAACAAAACAACCCACGCACACACAGGCCAGCTGACAGAAAGGCAGACTATGGCTGCAGCGCTGTGTTCACTGGCAGTGGGAATGCAGCCTATTGCCCATATTTAGAGGGTATACCCATGTTTGAAAAACCCACATGCAGGTGGTAATTTTGGTGGGAAATGGATAATAATTAAGCTTCTGACTTCTCTGCAAAAGTAAAAAAAAATTAGCAGTTTTTTTTATAAATTCAACAAAGCAGAGAGTGAGGAATTGATATACATATGATCATTGGGGTGGTGAAGTATTCCTTAAAGACCTTAATAAAAGAAAACAAGAATAAAATTGAAAAGTGTCCATTCTGACTGTTGTCTTCGTCCGTCCCGCAGGCTGGCCGCCCCATCGCACCCTGCGAGGTCACCGGAACAAGGTGACATGCGTCCTGTATCCGTACCAGATCTCGCCCCGCTACGACCAGCGCTCGCTGGTGTCCGGAGGAGTGGACTTCTCCGTCATCGTCTGGGACATTTTCACCGGAGAGATGAAGCACATTTTCTGTGTCCACGGAGGAGAGATCACCCAGCTCATCGTGCCGCCGGAAAACTGCAGCGTAAGACATAAAGCTTCATGTGTCTTACGTTTCTTTTGTCGTTTTTTTTCTTGTCACAAACAGGACAGCTCTGTTTGTTTTTTCTTTGGCTCGATTCTTTTGCTCTTTTTGTTTGCATCTGAGTGATGAATGTCCTGAAAGAGCTTGTTAATGTTGCTGACATTAGATTTAAATGTTAACAGGTGATGTCATTGTTGGTAAAAACCTTAATGACATTGTGTTGTTATGGTCGGATGTTGAATGCACACACACATTCGCCCATTAAACCAAAAAAACATAATGTTGACATTCAGATCAAATGGTCAGAATCCTGTTGTTGCCATGGAGATGAGATGTCAGACGCTGTTTTGTCATTTGAGCTGGACTTGGCGGCATCAGATACAAGCTTTAATTAAGACATTTTATGTTTTGA
>NW_024627815.1:0-4513 GCF_008729295.1 Plectropomus leopardus | reverse complement strand
TATCTTGCTAAATTGTTGGTGATTTCTTGTTAAGTTACTCACTTTGTTTCAAAGGTTAAAAGTCCATTGTTTTGTTAACTCATGCCGATGTGGACTCGGCTGCTCCATAACAACATAACTCTACTTTCTCCGTTGTAACTGATGGGGAACAGTAATAATTGCTATGTCTGCTACATGGCTCTGTCTCTTGAACATAAACATATCTTGTTTTGGGGCGTTTGTGTAAAAGACTGATGCTGTGTAGTTTCTTCTGGGAGGACAGTCTCCTATAGAGCCACACAACTAATGCAGAATGTCCAGACCCTCATTACTGCAAGTGTAGAGGAAGCCATGCAGTGAAAACATGAGGAGGAAGCCTCCCAGTGTTCTCAGAGGTACATGGTGAATATATGGCCAAGAAATCAGATGAATGTTAAGTTCAAGCCAGATATGGCAATACTCCTCTGACCATAAAGCAGTTGATGTTTCTGTTGGGATCTGCGGCTCTTTTCTTTTCCCCCTTGTCCTCCAGTGTTTCCCCTCCCTTCTTGTCGGATGTTAGTCCCCAGTTTGTTCCTCCTGTCTGTGTGTCTTAGGCTGGGCATGGCTGACCTACATTCTGCTCAAGCTGAGCTCCTCACTCACCTGCAGCTCATCACACACCCACTAGTCATCCACTCTGATTGCAACCTGATATAAACCCGGCTCTCCTCACAAGTCTTCGCATGTTCGTTGTTTTTGCCTTATATTTTGGAAACCCGCTGAACCTGTTTTTTTTCTTTGTGTCTCAACATCTGCAAAACCCATCAAACCTGTCCAGCCTCGTCCAGCATCACATTTTGTCTCTCTGTTAAACCTCTACTCTGCCATTCTTTCCCTACTCAAACTCTCTGGATTCCCACACTCTGAGGCTAAGATCCTGTTGCTACCCATTGTTATTTTCTCCATTTGAGCATTAAACTGTGTAAATCACCACCCGCGCCCCGTGTCTGCATTGTGGGTCCTGAGAACTGCTAGATTATAACAGTCTGAATCCCAAAACTACATCAGAATTGACTTCTTAAAAATAGGCTGAGCCTTTTTTCCTTTTTTTTTTTTTTTTAAAGTTGACCTTTATTTAACCAGGACAGGCCCCACTGAGATTAAAAATCTCTTGTTTTATGTCGTCAGATTTTCTATCAGATCTCATCTAGAAAAACTGAGGCCTGAGGACACATTCACACGCACACATATACACACACACACACACACATACACACACACCGTGGGTCAAGTTGTGTTTTGCCCTCAGGTTGGCCTGAGGGCTGGTGGGTTCTTAAAGAACGACAAGACGATTACCTTTAGGAGACAGGAAGTTACATCAACATGCCCCACGGCACTGACACACACACACACGCACACACACCTTCAACCTGAAAAAGACTGATAATCTCGTATTCATCCTAAATCATAATGAACATTAGTAATTTCACCTCATGTCTGCAGCCTGAAATGAATGTAACTGAGCTGAGAGTAATTTAAGAAAATAAAAGCATTAATTTATGTTAAAAAAACATTGTATGTATTGATAAGTTTTGAAATTAGTTATTTTATATTGCTTAACATTATTTCATTTCTATGATTTATTTTATTTATTTAAGTTTCTGTATTTCATATTGTGCTTTATTCTTTTTAAATATGCATGATTTTGTAATTTATTTTGTAATTCACAGTGAGGATCATTTGCATCATCTGTTTATATTTAAGGGTTTACATTTTTTTGTATTTTTAGTAATCAATGTATTTTATAAATTATGTTATAATAAATTTAAAATGCAACAACTACTAAATTCCAGCTATCAAAATTAAATGGATTTCATGAGACCATAATGTATTCAGTGAGTGCTTCCTGCAGTGGAGACAGATCTGTCTGATTCACATTCAGCATCACACACTAACACGCACACGCATGCACGCACCCACACACACACACACACACACACACACACACACACACACACAATAAATAAGATGTAAAGCTGTTCGACCTCTGGATTCAGGGACAAAAAAACAAAAGAAACAGTAACAGGAAACAAGATAATCAGCAGAAATGTGAACAGTGAACACAGTGCAACAAAAAAGAAGAAGCTGGAGAAGCGTCCACACAGCAGATTTTTTTTTTTTTTGCGGTTGGTCACAGAGAAGAGTAAAGAGCGAGGGATCACAGAGATAATCACTGAACGACAGCGTGACTCCTTTAATGTTTTCACGGACACGCCACCAAAAGAGGCTGTCAGCAAATCAGATGACACACGAGACGCCGCCTGCATCACAATGAAGAGGAGGAGCCGGGACACACTCTCTGATACCAACACACACACACACACACACAATATACACACCGATGCAGAAAATGCACAAAATACCTGCATTCATTTGTGTCATAATTTCATTCACTTTTTGTGTGATTGTAGCACTTTGCACCTCTAAAAAGTTGAAAAAAAAAGGTCATTATTCCCTCGTATGTATCTTATCTTTCCTGTCTTCAGGGTAAATTACCATTTTAAAGTTTTTTTGTAAGCTCCTCAATACGGCTATAATAACCTATAGCTATAGTTAATGCTGTAGTCCATGTTATGGCCAATAGTTTGAGTTATTTCGCTTTATAAGAAATTATGTTTGTTGGGGTTTTTTTGGTCAGTTTGGTCCGGTGAATAGCTCTAAATATCTGCTGCTTTTGCAGTGCTTTTGGCATAAGATCACAACATGAAAAGCCACCTTTGGCGTCAACATGATACACTACTGGATGTCCGCTGAGAACGCTGCTGGACAGAACCGTTCATGGTGCTATTATGCGCCAGTGCACAGCCAGACAATACTTGCCACGGCAGCATGATAGTTGTTGAGAATATAGCCGGACGGAACCTGTTGTGTCTGCATAATACACAACATCAGGTTGAAATGCTGCTGGTAGCCTAATATAGAGAGCACAAAGGTCCCTATAGGGCAAGAGGAGGGCTGAATGATGGATCCGACTTTCATGCAGGAGTCCGGTGTTCGCCCACCGTCTGAATGTGATGTTTTTTTTCTCCATTTTACCATGTGCCCTTCTTGCATAATCTTAACCATCCTTGCCAGCATGTGCATTTGTTTACGTCCCAGCATTGGATGCAATGTGCTTTTGTTGGCTAAACAATACCACGTGCAGCATAATGTTACCGTGTGCTTGTGTTGATGTCACGGAAGCGGCATCCCGCAACGTTAATAGCGGACGCAGGAGGATACCTTCTACCAACAACTGCTATTCTCTTTACACCAGCCTGAACAAAGCCTCATAACACTGTCCAAAATGCTGCTGCTCGACTCAAAACCATAAATGGTCAGGCCCCACAATACATAAGTGATCTCTAATTTCCCTATACTATAAGCCGAGCTCTTAGATCCATCTCTCTTTTCTAAGTGTTCCTCGGACGCATTTCAAGGCCCATAAAGATTGCCCCTTCCAGTTGGCAGCCCCCAAGCTTTGGAATAGTCTCCCAGCTAGTTTGAGGTCACTGATACTGTGGGGATTTTTAAAAAGCCTTCCTGTTCAGACAGGCATTTGTGTACCATGTGGTGTTTGAATCCTGTATTTTGCTCTCATTTTATATTTTATCTGGGTTTTATTTTGTGAGGCTGTGAGACTCCTCAACGCATCCTCCATACTCTAAACAGCAGTTTTGTTTTCCTGTGTTACATAAGGAGAATCCAACTTAGATAGGATGTACTATCCTGTGTTTTATAGCAAATTTAGCAAGATAGCAAGTCTATAACCTTGTTACTGGGAACATTCAGATAAAGTGACTTATAAGACTGTTGTTTTTCCATGAACAGCGTTTCCTTGCTGAACTGAAGTAGAATGATTGTGACAGTTTTTATAAAAATTTGGATTGACATTTTTCTTCATCTCTTGCATGAGAAGTGAAAAGGGCACTATGGATATTAGAAACCATCTTAGCAACCAACTAGAATTACAGCTGTATGCTGTAACAGTCAATTTGTGCTTGCAGTTTACATAAATGAATGCTTCACACACACCTTCACCCAGGCAGCACAGAAAATCTGGACAATCAATACAGTTCAAGATGGACACTCAAGATTAGTGTCACCAGTTCAAATTTCTAATTTGTTCCTTCCTGACTCCAAATGGATGTTTATGCCAAATCTAAAGCAACTCCCTCAAGCTGTTCTTGAGATGTGCTCACAAGAATGGGATGGACAGAGGGACGAAAACAACACAAAAGCATAAGGCCTGTTTCAGCACATTACGGAAGCCCTAAGCGGACGTGTTTTTTTTTTTTTTTTTTTTTTTACAAGCCGTTTTCTCGATATAACGAGATATTATCTCGTTATCTCGAGAAAACAGAGTTTGTTTTCCTGAGATATTATCTCGTTATCTCGAGAAAACAAACTTTGTTTTCCCGAGATATTAAGTCGTTATCTCGAGAAAACGAGATAACGACTTTTTGTTAAACTTTATTGAATGAACGTCAGAAGAAGAAGTGGCGGGTGGATG
>NW_024627814.1:0-2755 GCF_008729295.1 Plectropomus leopardus | reverse complement strand
CCGGCAGATGTAATACCAACATTACAGTGTACCCACACATGGTAAGTCTAACAATAATTTGAGAATTTATTTTTCTCAGATTTTTGGATGTTCATGTTCCTGACAAGTTTTTATTACAGAAAAGTCTATTTGAAAGTGACCAATCATAGCACAAAATACTCTTCTGTTTTGTTATTGCATATAACAAATGTAAACAAAGGCCCAGTCCCATTTCATGTTTTTGTCTCTACCCCTCATTTTTGAGCGCCACTTTGCTCCTTAGAACACAGTGAAATGGGACAACCCTGTAAGACCCTGACACCTCATCAGTATGCTGTCATTTATGTAAACAGATGTGACAAGTGATGCCAAATAGTGCGAAGATGTCGTCTTCTGCTGTGGTGATTTGGCGTGCAAGGGCTACAGACAACCTTCTGTGGTTGTCAGGGTGGTTGCCATTGGTTCACAACCTGACTTTCACGCGATCATTCGAAGAAACAAGTCACTACTTGTCACTGCTACATGGAATTGTGTCAAAATGCGGGACTTTTATGCTTGTTATTAAAAAAAAAAAAAGAACCATGATACATTGAAACAACATTAAACTATGATATTACCACTGTTATATTAGTATATTAAGAAAATACATTTGTGGTTTACTTTCGTTGCTAATGCAGCCATCTTGCCAATGATTTGTCATGACACTCAGTTTAAAGTGTGTCTGAAAAATCTCTGTTTGGAGGGCCATGTAGCCCTAACACTCCCCCCAATCCCTCTATCCCAACAAGAACTGGTACAACCTACCACTGGATGTGATTATGCAAAACAGAGGGGTAGGGCTAAATGGTACAGTCAAAGGGTGCATTGGGAATGGTCCAAAGTCTTGAAATCTTAACAATACAATAATGCTGATTTTTACCGATCAAACAACAGAAATCAGCAGACACATCTGCACACTCTGCTGATGGATCCAAGTTGGACACTTAAAATAGAGCAATGTTTCAGTGTCAAGGAGATCTTTGTAGAATGCCTTTATCCCATTAAATCTCTGGGAGGCTGAACATTTTCTGTAATTGAATTTACAGTTAACTACCTGCACAGTGTGCAAATGTTTTGTCTGATTTCTGCCTTTAGTAGTGAGTCAGTTGATCATGCACCTGCATGCTATCTACTCTTATTACCTTGAATCAAAACTTTCAGAGATAGATGAGAGTGTACAATCTAATAAGTCACACCTTAACAGCTCTGAAGAGGCATCACACTGCAGTTTCCCACTCCATAGGAATAATTTTAAAAACCCTTTTTAATAAAAATCTCTGATGTTCATGGTGAACACATTAAAGTTATCTGAATTTTGTGTATCAACAGGTTCTAGCAGAGCTGAAGAAGTCAAAGTTCACACTTTTAAACCAGAAAATTCAGTTTGATGAGAATGGTGACCCAAACTACGGATCCTATTCTGTAGTTTTCTGGAACCAAAGTGGTGATGCAGAGGAGGTTGGCTTTTATAATTTTCACCCACC
Source organism: Plectropomus leopardus (assembly GCF_008729295.1). Lineage (NCBI taxonomy): Eukaryota > Metazoa > Chordata > Actinopteri > Perciformes > Serranidae > Plectropomus > Plectropomus leopardus. The sequence goes on along the minus strand of NW_024627814.1, from coordinate 1,253 downwards.
GTTTGATTTCTTCATCAACGACAGTAAAATTCAGTGGCACACAAAGGGAGAAGTAAGTAGTTTTTTTGCAAAAAATTCAACCATGTCACAGGACACTCACTGATTCCAAATAAATTCACACCAATATGGCACAACCCAGACTTTCAAATGAAAAACAAACCTCTAATATTCATATCATGGGGAAAAAAAAGATTTTGATATAATTTTAATAATGTTTGTTATTTTTTTCTGACATTTGCAGGGATGTCTAGATATAACACTCAATGCTGATTACCTATTTCAAACCTTGTTGAGAATTTTTAAATCAGTATAGGTCTAAATACTACCACCTTTCTATCATTTGCCTCCACCCCTTATTGCATTCTCTTGCATTTACATTTACTTTTCTGTCATATAATTCTCTCTTGTATAGGTGCCTTCTTCACTGTGTTCGCAAGAATGTCCTTCAGGATTTTACAGAAAGTATAACGGACTCCACAAATGCTGTTTCAACTGTGAAAAGTGTCAAAATGGAACTTATGTCAATAGCACAGGTATTGTAAGAGTCACTGTGTGTCACTATAAGTTAATTTAAACATCATGCAAAATTCATTTCCAGGCACTTTATAAATCATAGATAATGTATAAAAGTGGACAAAGACAAAAACATGTATATTTAATGTTGGTAATGATGCTAGGATATTTGTCTTTCAAATGTAGTGAAGTCAAAGTAATAATTTTCCAAAAATAATAACATGCAAGGAAAGAACAGATACTCAAAACATGTACTGATATTTTTTTAGATGCACTACTTAAGTGAATATACTTTATTACTGTCCCACCCTGGTGTTAGGCGCTAGGTGCACAAAGTTTTTCTACCACTGGAATCCATGTAATTTAAAGCTTTCTCAGTTCATGTTTTAAATGAGATTACATCTCTTGTCACTGTGCCCTGTGAATTATTTGGATATCCAGAAGGGATGCCATTACAGGCAAAATCAGGAAAATTGGTAAAAGCTATTTTATCATTCTGGATTTGATGGGAGCTAATTTCAGACTTTCCAGTTGACTAGATGCACACACCAGTTCAACTAGAGTAATATACAGTATAATGTGAATTGTTAATATTTCCTCCAGGGTTTATCACTGTAAATTGCCTTCTAAACTGTTTGGCCTGTATAACTCACAGAGGATTTTTTTTACATTGAACCTGAATTTAACTGACAGTCTGTCTTTTTCTCATGTAAAACAGATGATCCCTACAAGTGTATCAA
>NW_024627813.1:0-1184 GCF_008729295.1 Plectropomus leopardus | reverse complement strand
GGCCAAACGCTCCGTCCATCTCCCGCATCTCCTTGTTCATTTTGGCGATCCGCAACCTAAAAGAGGAGAAGTTGAGTGAGAAAAGTTGTTTTTTTTATTATTTTCATCGTCACACGTGAGGTTTTTCTTTCAAATACTCACAAAGTGACGATGTCGGCGTTAGCAGCGTCCACAGCAATAGTGATGGGGTCTTTCTGGTTCTTGTCTTTGGCGTTGTAGTCCGCTCCTCGCTTCAAGAAGAGACAAACCAACCTGGAGGAGCAGAGACACACGTCAAGAGTGTGAGTGTGTGTGTGTGCACGGCACCTGAGCGGTCATCAAAATAAAGCTTGTTTATCAAAAAAAAGTGCAAGTGGAGGATCCCCAGACTCCCTGACGGGGGTCCTAGCTAAGCCCCAAATGTCCTAAAATCCTACAAACTTCCTACAATTACAGAAATGTCCCCAAATCGAAGAAACGTCCTAAAATCCGAGTAACGCCCTAAAATACTAGAAACATCCTAAACGTCCAAAAATGCAAGAAAAGTCCTTAAACATCCAAAAATCCTAGATATGCCCCAAAATCGGAGAAACATATGAAATCTGAGAAACGTCCCAAAATCCTAAAAATGTCCTAAAGTCCTAAAAATGTCCTAAAGTCCTAGAAATGTCCTAAAATTATGCGAGAAACTAAGGTTTAGGGAGTTTCCCGTCTTCTTTTTCACCTCTGTGTGTCTGTTTTGCATCCACTCAAACTTCTTGTGCAACATTTAAAACTAAGAATCCGACAAAGATTTGTTTTGTTGTGTGACTCTGAAAACTGCGTCTCAAAGATTATTCATCTTGGATTAATTTGCATAATTTACAAGCTTTTTTGAAGTGAAGAGGAAATGCAACCAGAGACTTTTTCTTTCCCAGTTTTGATCCTGAATTTAAGTTTCTGCTGTTGATTAGTTTCTTGGAACTAATCTTTTATCTTTTAAGAGTCCAGACTATAAACCGGGGACACTCAACTCGCTTTGTTTTGGGGACACTTTTGTAAAATGTCAGGAGGCCAGCGGCCAGTCAGCAGCCTAATACATGTGTCTAGGATTTTAGGACATTTTTCAAAATTTTAGGACACTGCCACAATTTTAGGACAATTTGAGGATTTTTGAACATTTCTAGGTTTTTTGACATTTCTGAGTTTGACATTTCTGGGATTTT
>NW_024627812.1:0-3253 GCF_008729295.1 Plectropomus leopardus | reverse complement strand
TCAGCTGTTGCTGGGCTGCAGTCTATGATGTCATCAAGTTGTAATCTGTTGTTCAGGCTGCAGTTTATGAATTCATCATGTCATCAGCTGTTGTATGTGCTGCAGTCTGTGATGTCATCAAGTCATCTATTGTTGCTTAGGCTACAGTCTGTGATGTCATCAAGTCAGCTATTGTTGTATGGGCTGTTGTCATCAGCTGTTGTATGGGCTCCAGTCTATGATGTCGTCAAGTCATCAGCTGTAGCTTGGGCTGCAGTCTATGATGTCATCAAGTCATCATGTGTTGTATGGGCTGTCGTCTATGATGTCATCAAGTCATCATGTGTTGTATGGGCTGTCGTCTATGATGTCATCAAGTCATCATGTGTTGTAAAGGCTACAGTCTATGATGTCATCAAGTCACGAGCATTGCTCTCGTAGTAGCTTAGCTTATTAGCAACAGCAGCTAATCTGCGGTATAACAACAGCGTTGTCGGTTTTGATATTTACGTGATTATCAGATAATGGTATATTTATCTCTCTCTCTTTCAACACACACACATATACATACAACTCATCAGGGAATCATACACAGCAATAGCAGCAACAGATGCATGTCATATTACAATAATGATAGGCGTGAAATCATTAATTGCACTCTAAGATGATGTTGAGGGTATGATAGGAGTCCCATGCACATGTTGATAGGGAGGTGTCCAAAGGCAAGATCACAGCACCGGCGCAACCAGGACCAGCCCACGATCAGGGCGAGCGGTGGGTACAGTATCAGTACAGCCACAGCATGAGCACAACCAAAGGCAGGGTCACAGCATCAGCACAGCTATCACCACGGTTACCAGGCCAGGATCCAGGAAACAAGGGAGCAGGAATGCTCCCAAGAGGCAACAGGATTAGCGTAGTGCAGTTCAACAGACCCATGTTCCGTAATCGCGAGCTCCAGGTAGTGACAGTACCACATGGCTATTACAGATGTAAGGCTAAGCTAAACTACGGAGGCTAAGCTAAGCTTGCAAATGGCAATGCAGTTAACAGACATGCAGGATTTTCAGATGGCGGCATTGAGAGAAGGAAAAGGAGCTCAGCATATCATAGGAAGTCCCCCGGCAGGTTAAACCTATGTCAGCCTAACTATGGGCTGGTCCAGGCAACCTGAGCCAGCCCTAATTATAAGCTTTATCAAAGAGGAAGGTCTTAAGTCTAATATGGGAGGCAAAAAATAAATCTTGATCAAATAAAACTCAGAGGTTCCGTACAGTAGCGCTAGAGGCCAAGGTAATGCCATCTAGAGAAATTACATTGTTGGAAAAGGAGCTTCTGAGGTGTTTGGGGCCAAGAACAATAACTTCAGTTTTGTCTGAATTCAACATCAGGAAATTATGGCTCATCCAGGCTTTTACATCCTTAAGATATGTTTGAAGTCTAGATAGCTGATCAGTTTCATCTGGTTTCATAGATAGATATAATTGCGTATTGTCAGCATAACAAGGAAAATGTATAGAGTGTTTTCAAATTATGTTGCCTAAAGGAAGCATATGTAAAGTAAAAGGGAATGGTCCAAGCACCGAACCTTGTGGCACTCCAAAGCAGACCTTAGTATGTGTGGAGGCTTGATCGTTGATGTGAACAAATTGGGAACGATCTGATAAGTATGACTTAAACCAGACTAGTGACGTTCCTTTAAGGCCAATTAAGTTTTCCAGTCTGTGCAGTAAGATTTGATGGTCAATGGTGTCAAATGCGGCACTGAGATCTAATAGGATTAAAGTGCCGTCTCTGTACTATGATGAACTCTGAAGCCTGACTGAAAGTTCTTGAATAAACTATAATCTTGGAGAAAGTCACAGAGTTGATGAGCAACCACTCTCTCAAGGATTTTAGAAATAAAGGAGAGATTAGATATCGGTCTATAGTTAGCTAAAATCTCAGGATCGAGAGTGTGCTTCTTTAGAAGAGGTTTCATGACAGCTTCTTTAAAAGATTGTGGTACATAGCCTGTTAATAAAGACACATTGATTAAATCTAATAAAAAGTTGTCTAATAGGGGCAAAACTTCCTTAAGGAGCTTAGTTGGGATGGGGTCTAGCAGGCATGTTGATGGCTTAGATGCAGAAATCAGAGTGTAGAGTAGATGAAGGTCAATAGGGGAGAAACAGTCCAAATAAATTTCAGGCCTTGCTGCCATATCCAGGCTATCCGGGGCCAAGTCAGGTAAGGGCAAGAGGTGATGGATTTTATCTCGAATAGTTATAATTTTATCATTAAAGAAAGTCATAAAGTCGTCACTGCTTAGGGCCGAAGGAATACAAGGCTCTATGGAGCTGTAACTCTGAGTCAGCCTGGCTACAGTATTGAAAAGAAACCTGAGATTGTTTTTGTTTTCCTCAATTAATGATGATTTACAGTTTGCCCTGGCACAGCGGAGGGCCTTCTTATACACTTTAAGACTGTCCAGCCAGACTAAATGGGACTCTTTCAGGTTGGTTGAGCGCCAGTGTCTTTCAGATTTTTGTGATGTTTGTTTCAATTTGCGGATCTGGAGGTTAAACCAAGGAGCTAGTTTTCTTTGTTTCATTATTTTCTTCTTGAAGGGTGCAACAGTGTTGAGAGCTGATCGCAGTGAGCCAGTAGCATTATTGACGAGATAGTCAATTTGAGAAGACTTAAATTAGTAGGAGTATTCTCAGTCACTGTAAGACATGGTAATGATGTCAATGCAGAAGGAATCAGTTTCTTAAATTTAGCCACTGCTGAATCAGATAGACATCTAGAATAGCAACTCTTACTGAGAGGCTTATAGTCAAGTAATAAAAAATTGAAAGTTATTAAATAATGGTCTGACAAAGCAGGAATCTCAGGAAAGACTAATAAATCTTCAATATCGATGCCATATGCAAGGACTAGATCGAGGGTGTGATTGTAGCGGTGGGTGGGTTTATGTACACACTGACTGAAGCCAATTGAATCCAAAAGCGTGGAGACAGCAGAACTGAGATTATCGCTATTAATATCCATGTGAATGTTAAAATCCCTTATGATTTTGTCTGATTTAAGCACTAAACTTGATATAAGCTCAGAGAATTCAGATAGAAATTCAGAGTATGGGCCGGGGGCGCGGTACACTATGACAAATGGAATTGGCTGAGTTTTCCAGGATTGGTGAGAAAGACTAAGAAAAAGGCTTTCAAGTGAACTATAGTTTAGTTTAGCCTTTGTGTAAATTGCTAAGCTTGAATCAAAAATAGCAGCGACTCCC
>NW_024627811.1:0-1403 GCF_008729295.1 Plectropomus leopardus | reverse complement strand
TCTATTATTCAGAGAATATACAGTGAATTGTCACCTTAAGTCTATAAACATTTACAGACAAAAGAAGACAGTTGAGTTTTTCAATCTCAATAAACTGTTGAAATGTCACAAATAAACTATAATCTATTTGTCTCTGAACAACAAACAGTTAAATAAATACAGTAAAAACAAAAATATTTTCCTCTGAAAACCTAAAAGTATCTTGAAAAAGTACTAGAGGGTTAATTGTATGGAAGGTAAATGATGACAAAATAGTAGTTTCCTTTAAATGAGTGTTTGGTGCAAGTGTGTGGGCAGACCAAATCTATCTATACAGGGATGTGGCAACAATTTTCAGGTGCCATGCAAAAGCAGTCTTTGTTGGGCCCCCGCCCTTCCCTTCTTGTTTCATATAAGCAATCTCTCACGCACCTTTTGAGGTTTTTTAAATTTTTTATTTTTAAATACAAAGTCCTTTCCTTTTTTGGAAACCCAATTTCCAGCGGCACAAACAGTCATGCAGCCATCTTCTACTAATTATGCACCCAAACTAGCGATTACATGATCAAATAGAGACTTCAACATCAATATACACACCAAGCAAACATCATTGCATGTTTGTATATAGCAAAAATACCAAAGAAGACAAGATATTGAACTGGAAAAAAAAGTTTATGTCTAGTTTTTACAGTTTACAAGCATTTTTCGTGGATTGCTACTAATTATTTTACAAAAAAAAAAGAAGATCATGATAGTGATGGATTGCCTCTGTGGCAAATTTTCCAGTAAAATTACAGCTGTAGTTGCATCCTTCTGTTATTTTTGTGTTACTTCAGCTGTAGGCCTATACATTTCTCACAGTAGCCTGGTTTACAGCTGTAAAATTTTATCCAAAAAGTTTTAAGTGTTTTCTGTATTTCGAAAAAAAAACAACCTGTACACTACTGTCAAAAATTGGCAGTATTTTAACATTAATGTAGCACCCAGTGTAGCAGATGACAATTTTGATTTAATGCAGGTTCCTCTTTCGTGAGGCATATCTCTGAGGTGGCAATCTGTATCATTTGTAAGGGCCCAATCTTGTTGGAGAGGGCCCCTGTGCAGCTGTCTTTATTTACGGCCCTGGTTTGATGGTCAAAATGTGTTTCATGTGTCTCCTCCAGAGCTGAAACGAAACGCCACTCTGTCTATCAGTAAGAACTTATTTTGGGGACTTATTTTTAAATGAGGTGTCGCTCAGTGCAGCAATCATCATGTACTGTGGCATGTTTGGTAGCAAAAGCAGGAGCCACAAAATGTTCCTGCGGTTGTTGAAATATTCTAATCACACCGCAGAACGACACAAAAAATGTTTTCTAATAGACCGAAATCAAAATATGAGCAGTCTTCAGAAAAGTTAAACGTGGTGAAAATCTGCTTTTTTT
>NW_024627810.1:0-3666 GCF_008729295.1 Plectropomus leopardus | reverse complement strand
GACAAAGAAATTATATTTAGTATCGACGGTCGTTTCAAAGACTGTATGTTTTTTTCTAAAATATACCTGAAAGTCCTGGAAAAATCATGGAAAAGTCCTGGAAATTAATGAGTGAAACTGTGTCTGTTTTCTGAAGATCTTCACACATTTGCTGAAATAAATTCTGTTTGTAAAAAAAACTTCTTCCTGTCTCCTGTTTTCGGTCTCCAGGCCTCCGTTAGGTTCCTCCTCCACCTCCCTCGAAACCGACTACAACGACAACCTCTACCCTCCTCCCTCCGCCACCTCCTCCTCCTCTTCCTCCTCCTCCTCTCCGTCCCTCCTTCCTAACGGCCTCCCTCTTCCACCTTCCTCCTCCTCTTCCTCCGGCTTCAGGACGGCCCCCTGGACGATGTCCACCATGACGGTCCCGCTCAGCCAGTCTCTGGATGCCAGCATGACCTCTGACCTCCAGAGGCGAGCCGGCAGAGCTCGCTGTCACCCGTCTCCTCACCCCAGGAAGCACTCTCTGGATTTCCACCTGCGGCCCGTGGCGATACCTCTCAGCGACGATGTGCTCTTCGCCGTGCATCCACATCCTCACTCCTTCACCACCAGCGGTTACCAGATCCCTCGCCCGGCGTCCACCGCGCAACCACGACCCCCTCGCCGCCCGTCCTCCACCCCCAGCGTGGACTCTCTAACCCAGGCGGAGCTCCACGCCTCCACCCCGACTCCTCCTCCGCGCCCGCCCAAGCCCCAGACCGCCGCGGCTCAGGGGGAGAGCTGCGCCGTGGGGCCCACCACGCTCCCCCGGTCTACGTCAGAGCCGGAGAGGAGGGACGCCAGTGTGGAGGGAAGTCTGCCGAGGAGCAACACCATCACCACGCCGGGACGCACTCAGACAGGTGAGCAGCGAGCAGACGGCCACGATTGATCTCACTTTGATCGTTTTTAACGTTGGCTCGTATTTGTTGAAACAGCTTGGGAAAAAAGTGTGGAGAACTGTATTTATAATCATAATTTGATCATTTTGAAAATGTTCGGGGAAAAAAAATTTGGAAAAAAAAGCCAAAATATTTTTTTAAAAAATGCCAAAAAAATTAAACTTGAAAAGATGTTTTCCATGTGGCTCTATACTGATGCGTGACATGTCAAAGGACCGTCACAAATCCGAAAATCCAACAATATACTAATACAGTTTCTGGCTGTGATAAATTGTCATTTTGGTAATTTTTGAGGGAAATATGTTTTAAAAGCCATTTTTTAAAGAAAAAAAGCCAAAATATTTTTCTTTAAAAATTGTCAAATATTTTAAAGAAGAAACAATTGTGAAAAAGTTTCTTAAAACTCACTCGAAAGTTAAAAATAAAAATAAATTCCGTTAAATATGTCGTTTCAGTGAAAAGCTTCGTCATCAGCCTGCAGAGCTTTTTAAACACGGTTCTTTAGAGGTCAGAGGGCACGACACGAAATAAAGCGGCTTTATTGAGCAGGACTGGCAGCGTTGATGGATTACAGCTAAACTATTTGTGCCTGTTTGTGTAATAATTTGATTGGAATTAGTTTCATTAATAAGACGAGAACTTTGTCCAGAACAAAGAGTTCAGCCGGATCTGTTTTCTGTTTTTCACGGAGGAGACGCAGCTCCTTCAGAGCACATTCACGGCAACAGTTTCTATATTTAAGTCATGCTGATGTGCACAAATGTTTGCCGTCTTCTACCGACCGTCCACTATAATAATTTACAAAAAAAAACAAAACGGGAAAAAAAAAAAAAAAGTGACCTAAAAAAAAGAAGTTAGAAATTATAATAATGTTTTTTTAAAAATTTATTTTTTGTTTAATTAATTAATTTATTTTGGGCTATTTTTCTCTATTTGAGCATTTTTGTAGATTTATTTTAGTATTTATTTTCCGTCCTGTGCGCTCTGTGTTTCAGGTTGCGACTCTTTCTACGTCCCGCGGTCTCTGTCGGACAGAGCGAGCATGTTTGAGTTCAGCGAGAGCTTCAACAGTTACTTCGTAAGTTAACAAAATGTCATGTTTTTATTTTTTATTGTTTTTTTTTAAATTTTAAAATGTTGGTTTCTCTCTCAGATTAATAAAGGCATGGTACCTCTGGGAAGTGTTTGCTCTGAAGACGACGACGTGGATGAAAACTACGTTCCCATGAGCGCCGCCACCACTGAGCCTCCGGTTGCACCGAGGTCAGTCCGTCCGCCTGTCCGCCGTTTTTTATTCTGTCTGTGTGTGTTTGAGTGTCTTTAGACCGAAACGTCTTCACGGACCAACAAAAACTCTGCTGAGGTCCAACAAACTCATCGAGGAGCCTCAAAGAACCCGAAAGCAGCACGAGGATCCCAAGAAGGATTTTAGGACGTTTCTGGGACTTTAGCAGGTTTCTAGGATATTTGGATATTTCTAGGATTTTAGGACGTTTGTAGGATTTTTGACATTTCTAGGATTTTAGCAGGTCTCAAGGATTTCAGGACATTTTGAAAAATTCCCGAGGCTTTTGGGTCTTTAGGACATTTCGAGGACTTCAGCTGGTTTTTTGTATTTTTGGATGTTTCTAGGATTTTAAGATTCTTCTAAAAATTTTAGCACATTTCTCGGATTCCAGGACATAAACTGGGTTTTAGCATGTTTATAGGATTTTAGCACATTTCTAGAACTTTAGGACATTTCGAGGATTTCAGGATATTTCTAGGATTTTGGAACATTTCAAGGATTTCAGGACATTTTGAAAAATTCAGGAGGTTTCTGGGATTTTAGGACATTAGGGTCTTAGGGCCTCTGTTGGGGGTTTGGGGGATCCTCAACTAGCACTTTTTTTAACATCAAGCTCTATTTTGGGTTTTTTTGGACCTTACAGATACTAAAATTACAAAAACAACTCTCAGAGCAAATCACTTTATTTTTGTAATGAATTGGAAAAATTTTGGGGGGTCTCCCAGAACCCTATCAGGGGCCAGATTTGGCCCTCGGGCCATAAGTTTAGTTTGAATAATTACCAGTGAAACCACCATTTGATCCCTGGAACTTATTTTGAAAACTCTTCCTCTCTTCAGGGTGCCTCCACATCCTCCCTCGGACCCGTCCGTCCAGCCCCAGGACGCCAACTACGTCCCCATGACCCCCCTCACCCCGTCTCTTCCCGTTCATCCCTCTCCTGCCGCGGCGGACCTGGCGTCCCTGGGGAGGCAGGTCCCACCGCCCGCCCACATGGGTTTTCGTAGCTCCTCCCTGACTCCGGTCGCCCCCCTCACCCCGCCGCTGCGCAGGAGCACCATGACCGCTGCTGGTGGAGCGGAGGTGGACGCCATGCCGCCTCCGATCCACCGCAACCTGAAACCACAACGCAGAGGTGAGGAGGAGCTTAAAGAGCAGGGACGCTAAACTCACTTTACTGAGGGGCCACTTCTGCAAAATGACAGGAGGCCAGGGGCCAATCGCAGCAGCCCGAAACACGTTTCTAGGATTTTAATAAATAAAAAATTTGTTTTCTGTAAATATCACCAAAAATTAAAGATTAAATTTGCCGAAATATTTTCCAAAAAATCACTAAAAAAAATGGAAAAAGCCAAAAAGATTTTTAAAGAAAAATTTGGCCAAAATATTTTAAGATGTTTTAAAGTAGGAAGTAAAGCCAGAATAAATAGTTATATATATACACACATATAT